>NC_142868.1:2841250-3007500 GCF_051225735.1 Oryctolagus cuniculus | reverse complement strand
GTCTCTAGGGAGGGCGCCTCCTGGGACTGGCAGTGCCGGGGAATGGGGGGGGGTGGCGGCGTGCGGGCACAGAGCCCAGGAGGCTGACGCTCCACGTGCCAGGCTGGCCCGCGTGTCCTGGGTGGGAGTCTTCCCACCCATGTCTCGTGGAGTCAGGGGAAGAAGGTCCCAGCTGTGCGAGGAGCAGGGGCAGGCAGGGACCCCGCGGCCACCGGCGTCCCCCGCGCCGCCAGCTTCAGCTCCACCATGGAGAGATCCGCTCCTTGTGGATTCCAGGCCGCGGAGAGATCCGCTCCTTGTGGATTCCAGGCCGCGGAGAGATCCGCTCCTTGTTGGGCTGCAAAGCACTCGCGCTCCCTCTGCCTTCTTCTTCCGACTCATCAGCGAGCGGGAGCGCATCCGAAGTGGGAGGAGCCCTCAGGGCGCCTCCGCAGCTGGCCGCTGCCCTGGGGGTGCACAACCCCACTCTAGGAAGGCGTGAGGTCAGGGCTGGGCTGGGGGTGCTCCCGGCCAGAGCCCAGGCTGGGGGTGCTCCCCGTCCCCGCCAGCCACGCGACCTGCTCCAGCCACTCCCTGGGCCTCTTGGACGCTCTGCCCTGAGTGGGACACAGGTACTGGGGGAGGGGAAGAGGCGCCGACCATGGGGCAGGGCCTAGGAGGCGGCGGCGAAGAGGCGCCGGGGTCTCGGCAGCCACGTGGCTGTGAGCACAGGGCCCGAGGATGCCCGCCTTGGTCTCTGAGACCGCGACCTCACCTGTTTGGGAGGCAGGGACCTGGACGGACAGGCCCAGCAGCCAGGCCTCCAGGGGCCGGAGTTCATTCTGCAAGGAGAGCAGTCTCTCCAGATGGAGGGGGGAGGGGCTGGGGGGCTCCGAGCCCCCTGTCTCTCTGTGGTGTGGACAGTAGGGGGTGGGCAAAAGCGAGGTCTGGGGGTCAGGGCGCCCTGGCTCAGCCCCGGCTGTCCCTGTCCCTGCCAGCGTGTCCTTGTACCCGTGCTTCTGGGCCTCGAGTCACTGCCGTGCCCCGGGGATGGAGGCTCAGTGTCCACACTCTCGCACCCTGGGCTGGGCTGAGGCTCGCCCCATCCAGGGGCACCCACCTCGCCCCAGGCCTGTGGCTGTCACATAGCTGAGGCTCACCCCCACCCAGGGGCGCCCACCTCACCCCCAGGCCTGTGGCTGTCACTCACATAGCTGAGCTCACCCCCACCCAGGGGCACCCACCTCGCCCCCCAGGCCTGTGGCTGTCACATAGCTGAGGTTTACCCCCACCCAGGGGTGCCCACCTCACCCCCAGGCCTGTGGCTGTCACATAGCTGAGGCTCACCCCCACGCAGGGGCGCCCACCTCGCCCCCCAGGCCTGTGGCTGTCACATAGCTGAGGTTCACCCCCACCCAGGGGTGCCCACCTCGCCCCCAGGCCTGTGGCTGTCACTCACATTACAGGGACGGCAGGAAGGACTAAGGATGCAGGGCTGCGAGGTCCCCACGGCGGCTCCCTCAGGCCGTGTCCTCCCAGCGGGCCCACGCGAGGGCGGCCAGGGAGTCACCGGTGCAGGGAGAGGCATGAGCCAGCGGCTGCTGGAGATGCCCCGGGCGCAGCCCGCCTGGGGTCACCTCGACCTGGGTGTCCGGGCTCTGGCTTCCGCGGCCGTGAGGTTGCACCCGTGTCACGTGGAGCCCTGGGTCTGTGGTCGTCTGTCACAGCAGTGGGACCCGAGTGCGCGCCTGGTGCTCACGTCACCTTTCTAGAAACTTCTGTCGGCAGAGACCGGGTGCCGGCGGCTTCCCCTCTCCTGCCTCAGGCCTCAGAAGCAGGCACCGTGGCCCTGCAGCCCTGGCTGTGGGCCCGTCCCAGGGATCAGAAAGTTCCAGACTTCTCCACACTCCTGGCCGCTCAGCATGAGAACAGGCGGCAGGAGGCTGTGTGCCGGGGTCCCCAGGTTGCAGGTGCAAGGAACCCACCCTGGCCCAGTGTGTGCAACTTTGTGCTGCCGTGGAAAGAGATCCAGGCACAGAACCCGCCTGGGAGGAACACGGAGGCTGGGGGATGACGGAGGAGGAAGTGGGTGGGCCCGGCAGGTGCTGGGCCGGTGGGCAGTGGGCAGAAGCCTTGACCTGCCCCTGCGCAGAGGCCTCTGCCCTACAGAGTGGCAGGGAACGGGCCACAGTGGGGATAGCTCTGTGCTCGTCCCCGGTGTGAGGCTGGGAGCGGGAACTTGGGGTTGGGGTGAACTCCCACTCCCTCCCACTCCCCCAGCCTGGAGCCTCCGCCGGCCGCCTCCGCTGAGCTCTGCCTCCCGATGTCTGTGTTGTCCGCAGCGAGGCTGGGAGCTTCCTGGGCCTGGCCCCGCGTGTGAAGGGGGCCGGGAATGAATGGCGGAGCGGCAGCGCCGGCTGCGATCACTCGGGGACGGATCATCACACGGGTAATTACGCCGCGGCGGCGGCTCTGCCTGCTCCACAAATCCTGGTGTCCTTAACGGTGGCGGGCGCCGGGCCCATGCCCGCGCAGGTCATAAGCTGCTCCGAAGGCTGTGGCGTGGGGCGAGGTCTAATTGTCACGTAATTAGAGGCCAATTAAACTGCTACTTGTCCCGTGTAAATTAGCCGTTACATGTCCTCCGACGTCCTGCGCTCTTTCAATGAAACGTGGCCAACCCCTCGCAGACCAGGAAGGAAAATCCAACCAGGGAGGCAGGGGTGGGCGCCAGGCGCATGCGCCGTGGAGCAGGTGCGAGGCGGAGGGTCCGCGCCGGGGTGCCTCTGGGGTCTCACTGCGGGTTTCTGGCTTGTAGCAGGGAAGAGGAGCATCCCTGGGCAGCACCCCGAGCCCCCGCCTCCTCCTCGGAACCTGGGCCGGGACAGTGTGGGCTGCCGTGGGGGGCTCCTTGAGGGCGCGGCTCTGATTTCAACAACTCCTCTGCTCAGGGCCCCTTTGCCACCTGGCAGAGCTCTCCGGTGCCAGCACCGGGATTTGCAGAGCACAGCCGTCCGCCTCGGGGAAGCCCTGGCTGGCCCGAGCCCTCCAGAGCCAGCCGCGTGGCAGGGCCCTGTGGGGAGATGTCGGCTCGGTGCATACTGAGCAGTGCGCCCCACCCGCAGGTGCCATCGAGGGGGCCGGGGCTGAGAACAGGTGCAGTCCAAGGCGCTGGGGCTCAGGAGCGAGTGCTCACAAGCCGTGGCCGCCTCGGGCTGGCCGTGGACAGGCAGACCTCCCGGGGACGGGAGCAGCGCTGCCCAGCCGGCTGTCTTTGTTCACGCCTGTGTCTCTGGACGTCCAGGTTCAGGTTCAGAACGCACAGCGACCTCCCGCAGGCCCAGTGGGGGGAGCACTGCGCGTGTGTGGTCATGGTGGGGGCTGCACAACGTGGACGTCACCGGAACGCTGGGCCGTGTGAGCGCCACGCTGTTAGCCCGCCGTACCCCGTGGCGTCCTCCCCAGGAGTGTCAGGTGCGCCCCCCCGAAGTCACCTGTGGGAGACTTCAGCAGGTGCGTTCTGACAGCAGCCCCTGGTGGGCCACTGCCAAGGACACCGCTGGCTGCAGCCTACACCCCCTGGCCTGTGTGGACCTGCGCGGCCCCAAGAGAGACAGCTGCACTTCTGCCGGGGCCCAAGCACACAGCAGAGGCAGGAGGCCACCTTGGAGGCGGGGCTGGCCTGGTGCGTCCGCCAGTCTCTGCGCCCAATTTTGGGGTGGGGCACACGGCCACAGCCCGTGCTCTGTTTCCCCCTGGGAAATGGACGTTGACGAAAAGATCAAAGGTGCCAGATGGAAAACTCTGGTTTCCTGGTTTCCCTGGTGAGGGAAACACGCAGGCATTGGGAGAACTCGGAGCTCTGGGCGGTGCTCCGCGTGAGGGTGATGGGAGGGCTCCCTGCACAGTGGACTGAAGGTGGGCGGGACGCCCGGGACGAGGGGGGTGGGGACAGCAGGTGCCTGGGGCTGGCACTGCCGGGGGAAAGGCTAGGGTGGCAGCAGGTGGCCACGGCAGAGCTGTCCAGGGGACCTCAGGAGGGCTGTGGTGTGGCGGGCGTGGCGGTGCAGCCGGAGGAGCTGCCTCTGGGACGTGCGTGTCCCGTGTCACGGTGCCTGGTGCTGGCCCCGCTCCCCCGCTCCCCGTCTGCTTTCTGCTCGTGTGGTCCTGCAGGCAGCGGGCGATGGCTCCGGCGATTGGGTCCTCGCCACCGATGTGGGAGACCCAGATGGAGCGGCTGGCCCGGCCCAGCTGTTGCAGACATCAGGAGCAAACCAGCAGAGGGAAGTCCTCTTGCTCGCTCTCTTTCTCCGCGCCCCCACGCCTTTCAAATGGGTTAAGAGAAACTGTAGAGTGGACGGATGAGGAGGGTCTGTGGCTGCTGCAGCGACTGTGTACAGGTTCGGAGGGGGCCGCTAGGCTGTGAGTGACCTGTGGCGAGGTGGGTGGAGACCCGGCGGGAGCAAGGGACAGTGTGGCCTGGCTTCACCTCCGGGGAGGGCCCCCTCCCCACCCCCCAGACGGGAGGCGCTGGAGGAGTTTCCTCAGGTGGGGTCGCGAGCCGGCACTGGGATGCGGGAGCCGGGAGCCGGGGAGAGGACTGGGCAGGAGGCGCTGACGCCCCCTCGTCTGTCGGAACCTGGGCACCGAGCAGCTCACCCTGGGAGGTGTGGAGAGCGAGGGACAGGTGGAGGCCTTGGCCCTGTCACCAGTGGCCTGAGCGACACCATGGAAAGGCAGAGGAGACGAGAACCAGCCCCAGACTCGTGGAATTCTGCAGTAAGTCTGCTTGTCATAAGGAGAGTATGGATTCCTATGGATCCCCATGGATCCCCATGGATCCCTATGGATTCCTTTCAGAACAGGCAGGCAGCTGAGCCCCAGAGTTCCTGACCTGCCCATCCATCCACCTACCTGCCTCTCTGTCCTCCTGTCTGCCCACCTGTCTGTCCATCCTTTCACCCTGTCTGCTACCTCCCACCTGTCTGTCCGTCCATCCACCCACCCATCTGCCTGGGTACCCATCTGGTGCTCATCCGTCCATCCGTCCACCTACCCACCTGCCTGGGAGCGCATCTGTCACCCGCCTGTCCATCCATCTGTCCGCTCACCGCCCACTACTGTGCTGTCTTCACTGTCCCAGGCCCCCAGCGAGGCGCCGCCTGCCGGGTGTGCAGGCCCTGTGGGGCGGGCTCCTGTCACTCCCTTCCCTTCAGGGATCTTGGATCCGTCATCCAGCTTGGAGTGCCGGGCCGGGGGCAGATGCTGCTCATGTTTGCGCCTTGATGACGAGCCCGTGAGTGGGGGTTCCTGGCACTGCCCGGCTCCCGCTGTCATGAGACGTGGACGGCGTGAACATGAGCCTGGGAGAGCCGTCCTGAGCTGCGCACGCTGTCGAGTGCCGGGGCGAGCCCAGGGCCCGTGTCTTCATCACACTAAGTGGATGGAGGTTAATAGCGGGCTGTGGACCAGGACTGGAGTGCCTGCTCGGGCTGGCTGCTCTTATCACAATGATCACATTTGCTCCTCCGATGAGTGTTTGCCAAGTGCCTTCCCCAGCCGAGCACCTCTGCGCGGGAGCCACGGGGAGGCACGCGCCCAGCGCCGCGTCCACAGAGACCCAGCCACCACCCCGGGCCCCGTCGCGGGGAGGATGGGGCTGGGGTTCCGGCGCTGGCATGGGGGTCGGCCGGGCGTGTGCTGTCTGCATACCCCTGGGTGCCGTCTGTGCTCCGACACCTGTTCTGTAGGCGAGAGGAGCCTGCGGCAGGCGTGGCCACCTCCTGCAGGTGCAGACTGAGTGGGGAGTAGGGGAGTGGGGGGAGGGCATCCGTCCATCGGGCCCCACAGCGGAGGCTCCAGACCGCTCCCTACAGCCAGGGGCGGCAGGGAGGGTGCAGGGGAGAGGGCCCAGCTTCATCCTTGCCTGCCACACCCCCAGGGCGGTCCTGGGGCTGACACTCCCCCTCGCTTGCCAGGGGGACCAGCAGCACTGAAGCCGGGAGTGGCCGGGGTGTGGGCAGTGAGGCTGCAGACCCCACCCCCAGCCTCTGCCTTCCCGGCCCCTCTCCTAGGCCCCGGTGCGTCTGGCCAGTCCCCGCATCCCTTCTGCTTCCCGGGCTCCTATGACCACATCGGTGGCACTGGATCCGGCCGGCGCTGGTGCCCCCCGAGGTCGTGTGCTGGGGCAGTGAGCCCAGGCTTCAGCTGGACGGTGCAGCCCAGTGGTGGCAGTGTCATCGGTCCTGTGTGGGGGCGTTCTTGGCTCCTGTGAGCTCTCGGTCAGGGGTGGGGGGCTGCCAGGCTCAGCCCCGTCCCGCCTTCTGTCTGCGCCCTCTGCTCGTTTCCATAACAACAGGCACTGCCAAGGGTGCCGTTAGGGTGAGCGCCGCCAACACCGGCTTCTAGAGCTGCCGGCTAGTCCCAGCGAATCAGAGGGCAGCCGTCTCCGGGCAGGTGGTGGCCGGGGGCCGTGAGCCTGAGCTCTGTGTGGGCGGGCTCCTGTGCCCCCCCCAGTCACGCAAGCTGACCTTGGGCACGGCTGCCCCTCCCCCGTGCCCCCACGTGTCACCAGTAGGCTCACTTGCTGGGTGCCGGGAGGCGGTGCTGGATCGGCCGCGTTTGTCTCCCCTGAGGATCCGCGAGACACAGCTTTAAAAACAAACAGCCAGTCCCTGGGGAAGGAATGTTCCAGAACAGCGCACCAGCCTGCCCTGGGCTGAGCCCTGACTCCCCCCCCACCCTCTCCCCCTCGTCAGGAGATGCTGGGCGGCTGAGATGAGAGGATTCGCTAAGGAGAAGACGAGGACGGGGGGGGGGGGTTGATGAAGGTGATGAGGATGACGTCATCAGAAGGAAGGGGACGAAGATGAGGATGGTGGTGACTTGAAGATGACGTCCCCTTGAAGATGGGCCCCTCCTGTCTCCTGTCCTGGCCTCCCGCAGCCCCTGGCACAGAAAGACCCCCGGCCCGCCAGGGGTCACCCCAGGGAGCATCTGAGAGCCCCCACTACTGGCCAGGGCGGGGGCAGACGGCCGCCGGCGAGGGGGCTTCGTGGGGCCTCGTGTGGCCTGAGCTGGGGGCGAGGAGAGCGGCGCTGCCGTGCGCCGTGCCCGCCCGTGAGCTTGACGCCTCTTCTCCCCCTGCTGCCCAGACAGGCCGGAGGTGAAGCCGCTGGGGCCGGGCCCTGCTGTGGACGAGAGAGACCGCGGGTCTGGGGACCCTGGGTGACGGCCCGGGGCCTGCTGTGCACTGAGGGCGCCAGAGCTCGCCACGCTTGGGCCAACAGGCAAGCCAGGAGGCACCTGGGCTGGGGGACCAGCCGGCCCGAGGGTGGCCCTTTGGCGGTGACCCGAGGCCGGGGTCTGTGTCCTGGGGCCTGAGGACTCTGGCCCGGGGCCGCCCCCAGCTGCGTCTCCCCCACCCCGCCTTATCCCAGTGTTTAGAAGTGGGGGCGTGCACCCCACTGCCCAGTTAGCATCCACGCAGTGTCCACGTGCTGTGCCCAGCGTGGGTGCACACACGTTTGCACATCCAAAGGCGGAGCTCCAGTGAGGGGCGTCCTTTTAGCCTGGATCTTCTTAGCTGATTGTTTTTTTGCAGTTGCATTTTAGTGTGTGTAAATGCTACTGCAGCCACGGGTGGAAGGTAGACACCTTGTGTTGTTTGCTTTAGTTGAGAGACAGCTCCATCCCTCCCCAAACGCCCACCACAGCCCTGGAGCAGGCAGGCCCCTGTGTGGGCGCAGGAAGCCAGTCCCCTGAACCATCGGCCCCGCCTCCAGGGTCTGCGTTAGCAGGGATGGGGCTGGCAACGGAGCCCCCGGCCCCGACACGAGCGCCCTGACTGCCGGGCCCCACGCCCACCTGCCTCGGGTGACCCTGTGTGGTACAGCGGGCCGGGTCCACACAGGTGAGGGTCATGCCAGATGCCAGCTGGCAGTGTAGCTGTCGTGCGAGGGCGGCAGGGCTGACATCACCCCGTGAATCCCTGGTCTCGGCCCCGCCCCATGATGCCGCGCGTCTCTGGCACCGTCAGCCGTTGTTCTGACAAATTCGCGGGAAGTGCGGCTCTTCCGTGTTTGACTGCGGGCTGTGGGCCTCCCGGGCCCCTCATCTGGAGGAGTTTTATTTATTTTTTATAAAGATTTATTTGTTGGAAAAATGGAGTTATAGAGAGGGAGGGAGGGAGAGAGAGAGAGAGAATCTTCCATCCGCTGGTTTATTCCTCAAGTGGTGGCCATGGCCAGAGCTGGGGCAGGCAGAAGCCAGAAGCCTGGAGCTTCCTCCGGGTCTCCCACGTGGGTGCAGGGGCCCAGGCACTCGGGCCATCTTCCACTGCTTTCCCAGGCCCTGAGCAGGCAGCTGGATTGGAAGTGGAGCAGCTGAGACTCAAATTGGCGCATGGGATGCTGGCATTATAGGTGGCGGCTTAACCCACTGCACCACAGCACCAGCTCGGAGGGTTAAGAGGCTGAGAAATGCTTGTGCCTGGGTTTTATGAGCTGCACGGTGGAGAGATTCAGCGAACTCTGCTTGCCACGGGGGCCCCAGCACACCTGGGCCAGGCTTCGCTGGGCGCTGTCCGTGGTGCTGACCTGGCTGTGTGGTTGGTGCCCATGGGAGCTGCTTCACCAGAGGCTAAATATAGGGGACTTGTCGAGCTGTGGCTCAGCGAGGACGGGGGTGCAGGTGAGGCAAGCAGCCGGTGACAGACCCGCGTGCACCTGCCGCGTGGCCCTGGCGTGGGGAGGTCCATCTCCCTCTTCTACAGCCCCAGGAGCTCCTGACGTGGCTGTGTCGGAGAGTAGTGTGCTGGGCGGATGAGCGGTTATCATTACTGGAAGCAAACCGCGGTCATTAGTAGGATTGAAAGAGCGTGGGAACTGTGGCGGCCTCCAAGTCTGGGCAGAGAGGGGCTGTGGGTCAATGGGGGGACTGGGGTCGCGGGGGCCCAGTGCCCTGACCCTGCCTGGGCTGCAGTCAACACGTGCTTATGCTTTGGGGAGACCAAGAGTTAGAGTTTTAAAAAATGTCTGTTTTCAGGGCCAGCGCCGTGGTATAGTGGGTTAATCCTTAGCCTGCGGTGCCAGCATCCCATATGGGCACCGGTTCTAGTCCTGGGCTCCGGTTCTGGTCCTGGCTGCCCACATGTCCAGTGCTGGGCCAGGCCAGAGCCAGAGCCAGGAGCCAGGAGCCAGGAGCTCCGTCCAGGTCTCCCCTGTGGGTGGCAGAGACCGAGTCACTGAGCCAGCGCTGCTGCCTCCCAGGGTGTGTGCGAGCAGGAAGCTGGGACTGGGAGCTGGCGCCCGGGTAGGGGTCACAGGATCGCAGACGGTGAGCGGACTGCGGCTCCGAATGCCCGCTGCTAGGAGAGCAAACAGGGAAAGGTGCTGCTGTGCTGTGCTGGGTGTGGGTGCGGGTCCCTCACAGGACAGAAGACACAGGCCGCCGGAACAGAAAGGGAGCACCCCGTGTGGCACAGGACAGAAACAGGGGAGCAGTCGGGTGAGAGGTCACTCACGCTCTTGACCTCTCAGGCCCCGAGAAGCCTCTCCCTCCCCGACCTGTGGCGTCCCCCAGCCCAGCGGCAGGTGCGGGCAGAGGGCGCAGCTCGGGCCGGGTGGAGGGCTCTGGCCACACGCAGACTCCTGAGTGCGACAGTCTCTCCTTTCTGGGACTCCCGGCTGGTGTGGTCCCCGCGCTGGTCATGCCCACAGGTGGGCATGGCTGAGGCCCCGGGGCCAGAGCTACGCGGCAGAGGCTGGCTCCCACAGCGCTGCAGCCAGGCGGCGTCCGGGGACCTGGGGCCCGGCCACTGCGCTGCTGCGCCGTTTCCCCACCTGTGAGACGAGCCTGATGCTGGTTCCTGCCACTCAGGGTTGTGATGGGGGCGATGTGCCGTAATCCCTTAGGGCCAAGCTCTCGCACCTCAGATGCTGCGTGATGGTGGCCAGAGCCCGCGCTGAGCCGCCTGCACCGCCAGCCCCAGCTGTGAGCTCAGCCAGCGTCCCCCGCGCGGCCTTGGGTGGGTTGTGGTGGGCATCTGGGCCACCGTCCACACGTGGTGTTCTGCCCACAAGGCTGTGACACCACCTCCACTACATCCAGAAAGTTCTCACCTGCCCAGAGTGCAGGAAGGCCCCGCCGTCTCCCGGCAATGCCGTCCCCCCCTCTGGGGTGCACCTGCTGCCCCCGGGCTGTGCAGCTGCGACCCCGCGGGACCTGCCTCCTCCCACCTGCTCGGTGCTGCCAAGGCTGCAGCGTGGCCAGCTCGCCATCCCCGTGGTGATGGAGAATGTTCCATCGCTGGGACAGACCACGCTGTCTCGCCTGCGCCCCTTCACGGCCACGCGGGCTGGTTCCACTTGGGCCGTGTGTGTGGGTGAGAGCGGCACAGCTGTGTCCCCGCCAGCGGCCCTCTGCTGAAGTCCAATACCCTCCTGCGTCTGCATTTGGAGAGAGTCTTCCAGGAAGTGACGGGGGTCAGCGTCCCCTGGGAAGAGTGCGGGGCACAGGCAGAGAGGGTTTCTGGGGGGAGCTGTGATTGGCGGCTAGGGAGCAAGCAGGCGGGGTCCCAGGAGGTCCCACAGGGGCTGGGAGGCAGACGCGGGCAGTGGGGCAGCGGCCGGTGGAGCGGCTGCACCGGCCGTCCCGAGGATGGGCTGCACCACGGAGCTGGGAGGAGGCGAGAACTGGAAACCTCGGAGCGCACCAAGCCCTGTGTCCCGGCCAGGACGGCGCAGCTCCTGTCCGCACTGGGCCTTTGTGCAGCTGGACAGCCCAGCCCCAGCCCCGCCGGGGAGGAGAGCCCAGCTCCTCCGCCCCCCCGTCCCGGGGAGCTGTGGATTATTTTTTGTAAGAGAATCAATTTGTCATCTCGGTGTCGGCACAACAGGAAGATGGATTGCTTTCCTGTGGGGCAGCCTGCACTTTATCGGCTGTTAAGACCAATTTCGCCCGCTGTGAAGAGCGTCCCCGGGGATTTGTCAGAGCCCCTGGGGACAGAGGCGCTGTCTGACAGCCAAGGAGTCCTTTGTCCTGCTGTCCCTGGAGGGAATTGGCCAGTGTTGGCGGGAGGAGGCCGCCATGTGTCCCTCTGAGCATGAGCGGTGGGGGGCTGTGAGGTGGGACCCTCCCCCCCCACGAGGTCCCCGCTTCACAGCCTGGGGGGAGCCCGGGGCCAAGCCGGCGGGCTGCTGGGCTCCCTCTTCCCTAGGAGAGACTGGGCTCCGACCTGGCCTCTTATGGGCAGTGGTCTTCCCCTCCGTCCACGCTGCCCCTGCATTGCTGAGGGTGGGTTTCCAGCCGAGGGCGTGGGGCCGGCAGCCCAGCGGGGCGTCTGGCCGCAGGGTGCCTCAAGGACCAGGCTCCTGTGTGGGTGGAGCCCCGCCCACCCCACCACCTCTCGGGCTAGGGCCTGAGGTCTCGTGTCCTCCCGGGAGACCTGGACGTGGACGTGGACGCACCTTCAGGGCTGAGCTGGCCGGGCCTCGTCCTGGAGGAGGGGGTCGCGTGGTCACTGGCTCCTCCGCGCGTCCACTCGCTCGTCCTCTGGTCGGTGTGGGGGGTGCTCTCCTTCCACTCTGCTCCTCCTGAGCAGAGAGCAGGCGGCCGCTGAGCCCCGCTGGGGCCCCTCACGGGGACTCAGAAACCCAGTGGGTTCTCTAGGGTCAGTTCAGACGGGAGCTGACCAGCACCGTGGGTGCACAGGACAGCCCGTGGAGGGGGACATGTGTGTCCGAGGACCTGTCCCAGCCAGCGGGGGCTCCTGAACACCTGTGCTGGGGTGCACAGGGACCCGGGGTGCAATCTGACGCCGAGGTGGGCTCAGGCTCGGGGCCTCGGGCAGCGAGCGGCGGCCTCCGGTGGCAGGTTGTACTGGGGGTAAAGGCGTCCCTGGACGTGGAAATGTGACAACCCATGGGGCAGGCCGCTGCGGGTGACGAATCGGGGGTCACCCAGCTGGGAAGTGGCAGAGGCGGATCTGAACGGAGGGTCAGGGTCCATCTGATGCCCGGGGCACCCTGGGGGCCGGGGCTCGTGTTTCACTCCCTGGGCGCAGGCTGATGCCGCCCGCAGAGGAGACGCTGTGGGAACGGAGGAGGGGGACGGGGGTGCTGGGGGACATGTTGATGACCACGTCTGGGGCTGGAGCAGACGGAGGGGGGAGCAGCTGTGTCGCTGCGCACTTGGTCCTGCCCAGTGGAGGGGCTCGTTTAGTTTATTTTTTTTTTTTTTAAGATTTATTTATTTATTTGAAAGGTAGAGTTACAGAGAGGCAGAGAGAATGCCTGATTCTGGGTGAACGGTGTCGTGGTCGTGGTCCAGCTCCTGGGCTCCAGCGATCCCTCGGCTCCTGCAGGAGGCGGCGAGGGCACCCAGAGGTGCGTCGCTCACCCGGCACTCCCGGGCTGTGGCACGGAGACCCCTCCTGACAGCCTCTGGGGGGCTGCTGGGGCCCTCGGGATGCCCTGGGCTCCAGGGGTGCCCGGTGAGGACTCCAGGTGGGGGAGGGGGCCGGACAGGGCCAAAGACGACGGCCAGCCGCCAGTGCGCCCCCTTGTGGCCTGTGAGGGCCCCTTCATGCAGAATGAGCGAGGGCCTCGCTCTGGCAGCCGTGGGCACCTGCCGGCCAGCAGCTGGTGACCCGGAACAAGGACCCCAGGGCGGGTGGCCATGGGATGGGAGATCAGTGGGAGGTGGCCCACAGGAAGTGGACCCGCCTGAGCTTCGGCCGAGGGTCAGGGTGAGTGCGGCAGAGGCTGGCTCTGACCCGCAAGTCCTCATGCACCAATCCTGCTCTCGTCTTTCTGGCCACAGCCACAGTCATCATGGCCCTGCCTGAGGCGCACGCCGCTCTGAGCATGGCCATGGCCTCAGGAGCCGCGCACCAGGAGGCAGGGGCCGAGAACGGGCGTCTGTCCCGGCGCCGCGTGCAGGAGCAGCAGCTGCTGGGCGCCCAGCCCAGGGTGGCCGCGGGGGTCCTGCACGTGGGGTGCGGGTCCTGGCGAGGCCGTCACGGCTGCTCACTGGGCACTTAACAAGGTCTGAGCTACGGCCAAACGCCCCAGAGTGGACAGGACCGACAGCCTGCGCCTGGGAGCTCCAGGGTCTGGTGCCGGCGCTCCCCTGGCCCTGCGGGGACTGGAAACGTGCGACTCGCCTGGCCTCACCCCACTGGCTGCTGCAGGATCCGGCCCCGCCCCCACCAGGCTCCCTGCGGCTCTGGCGTCTGCTACCAAGGCAGGAGGTGAGACAGATAGGTCCCCACCGGGAGGTGACACAGGACAGAGGAGGAGGAAGGAGGGAGGGGCGCCTCCTCCCCCGGAGCTCCCTCTGCGGGCGGCTGCTCCCCCCCAGGGCTGCTTTTTATAGGCACGCGCCAGACAGATGAGTAGGTTCTGTCTGCCAGGTGCCCTCCGGGTGCCAGCACGTGCTCCTCTGACTCGGGGAATGCTGTGTAGCGAGCAGGCTCAGGACCTCCCGGGTGACGGGTGGCATCAGGCTGGGAGCCGCCGATCCTGCCAATCCTCCCTGGGTGCCGAAGCCCCCGCAACCCCCGCCACTCCCTGATGGGCTGGTTGTTTTCACGGCACCGTCAGCGGCGTGCTGAGTGGATGTCGCCTGTGATGGGGGCGCTGGCTTTCATGCAGTGGGGCCGTGCGGGCAGGTGGCTTCTCCACCGTGTGTCCAGGGCTCCCCTGACCTTGACACCTGTGCTGGGCCAGGAGGCGGCTTCCCCTCCCGCCCATGGCCACATGCCCCACCCTGGAAGCCTGGGGCAGCCCTGTGTGTAGGGGGGTGACGGGTGTGCAGGGCAGCCCCTGCTGTGCACACAGGGGTGGGGCGTGCAGAGGAGGAGGCAGATGCACGCTAGGGGGACCGCGCCTCCTGCAGGCGGTGCTACCGTGGAGTTCCCTGGGCCCCCAGCCGAGGCGTTGCTGCCACGGCACGGGAGCCCTGCCCTGTGGCGGCCGCCTTCAGCAGTTTCCTGGAGCGCAGGCCGTGGCGACAGTGACACGTGGGCTCCCGGGGCAGGAGTGCAGGCCGTGGCGACCCTGACACGCGGGCTCCGGGGCAGGAGCGCAGGCCGTGGCGACCCTGACACGCGGGCTCCCGGGGCAGGAGCGCAGGCCGTGGCGACCCTGACACGCGGGCTCCGGGGCAGGAGCGCAGGCCGTGGCGACCCTGACACGCGGGCTCCGGGGGCAGGAGCGCAGGCCGTGGCGACACTGACACGCGGGCTCCGGGGCAGGAGCGCAGGCCGTGGCGACCCTGACACGCGGGCTCCGGGGCAGGAGCGCAGGCCGTGGCGACACTGACACGCGGGCTCCGGGGCAGGAGCGCAGGCGTGGCGACCCTGACACGCGGGCTCCGGGGCAGGAGCGCAGGCCATGGCGACCCTGACACGCGGGCTCCGGGGCAGGAGCGCAGGCCGTGGCGACCCTGACACGCGGGCTCCGGGGCAGGAGCGCAGGCGTGGCGACACTGACACGCGGGCTCCGGGGCAGGAGCGCAGGCGTGGCGACACTGACACGCGGGCTCCGGGGCAGGAGCGCAGGCGTGGCGACACTGACACGCGGGCTCCGGGGCAGGAGCACAGGCCGTGGCGACACTGACACGCGGGCTCCGGGGCAGGAGCGCAGGCGTGGCGACACTGACACGCGGGCTCCGGGGCAGGAGCGCAGGCGTGGCGACACTGACACGCGGGCTCCGGGGCAGGAGCGCAGGCGTGGCGACACTGACACGCGGGCTCCCGGGGCAGGAGCGCAGGCGTGGCGACACTGACACGCGGGCTCCGGGGCAGGAGCGCAGGCGTGGCGACATTGACACGCGGGCTCCGGGGCAGGAGCACAGGCCGTGGCGACACTGACACGCGGGCTCCGGGGCAGGAGCGCAGGCGTGGCGACCCTGACACGCGGGCTCCCGGGGCAGGAGCGCAGGCGTGGCGACACTGACACGCGGGCTCCCGGGGCAGGAGCGCAGGCGTGGCGACACTGACACGCGGGCTCCGGGGCAGGAGCGCAGGCGTGGCGACACTGACACGCGGGCTCCGGGGCAGGAGCGCAGGCGTGGCGACACTGACACGCGGGCTCCGGGGCAGGAGCGCAGGCGTGGCGACCCTGACACGCGGGCTCCGGGACAGGAGCACAGGCCGTGGCGACACTGACACGTGGGCTCCGGGGCAGGAGCGCAGGCGTGGCGACACTGACACGCGGGCTCCGGGGCAGGAGCGCAGGCCGTGGCGACCCTGACACGCGGGCTCCGGGACAGGAGCACAGGCCGTGGCGACCCTGACACGCGGGCTCCGGGGCAGGAGCGCAGGCCGTGGCGACACTGACACGTGGGCTCCGGGGCAGGAGCGCAGGCCGGGCGCTCACATCCTAGGAGCACCAGGGCCATGCGGTGGCGAGGGGCACGGCCTCCATGGCCGAGTGAGGGTTCTCACGGCTGCCGCCAGCCTTGCTCGCCCAGGGTCCCCTCAGCACCTGAGTCGTGGTGCACTGAGCAGCGGGGAGCGCCCAGGTTCTCCACCCTGCTCCCCGCACGCGGCGTTCTGGGGGAACGGTCACGCCCTGGGCCCGAAACGCTCACGTGTTCCCTTCAGAAGTTTCTAGAGCCCCTCTTTCTGGCAGGGGGCTTCTGAGGGTCTGTGGCTCGCGTGTCTGACCCAGCACGGGGACGTGCGCTCCCCATTCGGGTCTGCGGAGTGGGTGCAGCTCATGTGGCGCCGGGTGAGGGAGGGCAGGCTGTGGCTGAGAGCCCGGGCGGCGTTTGGGCTGATGCACCTGCCACTCCCCTCCCGGCCGGGGTCCCGGGGTCCCGGAGCTGCTGAATAAACGGGTGTGGGGGGCGCAGCTCTGTATCTGACAGTGCATGAAGTCAGACTCGGCTCTTTCTCAGCAGGGGTCCCGGGCACAGCCGTCACCGTCCTCCGGTTCGTGATGTCACCCGCAGGGGCTGGCGGGGTAGGGGGTGGGGTCTCTTGGGCGGAGGTTGCTTTGGACAACTCCCGGGAGGCAGCTGGCCCGGGTCAGGCTGAGCGGCAGTGGCCGGATGTTGAGGTTTCTGTCAACCGTGAGCTCACCCAGACGGCATGCAGCAGGAATCCAGAATGGCCATCAGAGGCTGCAGGGTGAAAGGGGGCGGAGAGCGGGGGTCAGCCCCCCCCGGGAGGGCGCAGGCGCCTCCCCCACACCCCCTGGTGCCTGGTGCCTCCGCCCCTGCTGCTGGGGGCTGGTTTACCTCCACTGGACAAGGACCCGCCTCTGCCACAGTCACCGCCCCCCCGGGTGTCACGGGGCGTGGCCAGCTCCCACTCAGCTCCTCCCCGTCCCCATGGAGCCCCCCACAGGGCCTGCCTCCTCTCTGTGAGAGCCCAGCCTGCCTGGAACCCCACCTGCCGGGGCTCCTGGGACCTGCGAGACGGCACAGGTCAACACCTGGACCAAAGGTGCCCCAAAGGACGCCTGACAGAGCAGAGCCAGGCCGGGGGTGGGGCCGGGGGTGGGGCCGTTGAGACCCGTGTGGCTGGGGGCACGGGGGCTCGGAGCGGCGGCCTTGGTGGCAGGAGGGAGCAGGCAGCAGGGCACCGGGCCGGGTCCACGGCCGTCCAGAGGGGCACCTGCTTCCCCATTGAGAATTAGCACACAGAGACACAAATGCACACACACATAGACACACGTATGCACATATGTGTACACACATACGCACACATATTCATACACATGTAGATGTACACACACGTAAGCACACGTACAGGCACAAGTACACACATGTATACGTGCACACGTGTGCACATGTATACACATACATATAGAAACATGCATGTGTGTGCACATATATACACACCTGCCCACACACGGGATGCTGTAGGGCGCCCAAGCTAACGAGCTGGATGGGAAGTGGAAGGAGGGGTGCCCTCCCCGGAGCCCCTGGCGGCCCTCGCTCCCGGGAGGCGGCCCGTGCTGTGCTGGGGGGAGACAGAGGGAGCACCGGGTGCAGCAGGGAGCCGGCCCCTCACCACGAGGCCGGAAGTCCCCACGCCCCGGGGCTGGGAGCCGTGTCCAGCAGCACAGGATGCGGGAGGTCCAGGCAGCTCAGAGACGGCCCCTTTACAGACGCAGGCATCCCGGGAGCGTGGCGTGATGCGTGACCCGCCCGCCGTGGCCGTGTCGCCAGCGGGGGAACCTGAGCCCTCAGCGACCCCTTTCCCGGTCTCTGGTGGGAGCTGCAGCTCGGCGTCAGGCAGGGCCCAAGGGGCTGCTCAGGACTCCCGTCCTGACCCTGGCAGCTCATCCTCCCACCCGCCTTGCCCTCCCTCCCCATCCTCCCCATCATCCCTGCACCCTCTATCCCCCCCTCCCACCCGCCCTGCGCCCTCCCTCCCCATCCTCCCACCGCCCTGCGCCCTCCCTCCCCGTCCTCCCACCCCCTGCACCCTCCCTCCCCGTCCTCCCACCCCCCTGCGCCCTCCCTCCCTGTCCTCCCACCCCCTGCGCCCTCCCTCCCCGTCCTCCCACCCCCCTGCGCCCTCCCTCACCGTCCTCCCACCCCCTGCACCCTCCCTCCCCGTCCTCCCACCCCCCTGCACCCTCCCTCCCCATCCTCCCACCCCCTGCACCCTCCCTCCCCGTCCTCGCACCCACCCTGCACCCTCCCTCCCCGTCCTCCCACCCCCTGCACCCTCCCTCCCCGTCCTCCCACCCCCCCTGCACCCCCCTGCACCCTCCCTCCCCCTCCCACCCGCCCTGCACCCTCCATCCCCGTCCTCCCACCCACCCTGCACTTGCCCGTCCATCCCCGTCCTCCCCCATCTGCCCAGCACTCGCCTGTCTGTCACCTGTTCACGTGCGCGTCTGTCCGTCTCCTCCGTCTACCACCCATCTGTATCCGTTCATCTGCTCATTTATCCATTAACCCTTCACATCCATCCGCCCATCCACCTACTCATCCACTCACAGATTCACCCACTCATCACCAAGGCCCACCCAGCATCTGTCCATCCATCTGCCCATCTGTCCATGCATCTATCCATCCGCCCATCCACCTATCCATCCGTCCGTCCATGCATACGTCCATCTGTCCATCCATCCAGCCATCCGTCTGCCCGTCCATCGGCTAACCCGTCCTTTTGTCCGTCCATCCGTCCATCCGTCCATCCCTCCCCACCCCCGGCCTGGCTGGCATGGAGCAGATGCTCCTGACACTGCTGCAGCTCCGAGGACGCAGAGCAGCAAGAGAGACAGGCACCCATCTGGGCTGGAGCGCAAGGCCAGGGCGGCCATGCACTGCACAGGGCCAAGGGGGCCCAGGCCCGCTGGCCAGGCTGTGTGCCCCGGGGGAGGGGAGCGCTTCTCCCAGCACAAAGGGGCCAGCCCGCCCGGAGGGGCTCCTGCCCTGGGTGGGGCATCTTTGCAAAGTGCATCAGGTTATCAATTGGGTCAGCTTGTGGATCCGGTAGGCAGCACTGAATCGAAGAGGGAGGAAGTGCGGTGCCTGGCCCCGCCCCCTCAGGTGGCACGTGCTGGATGTCCCCCTCAAGCCCGGCACCGGCAGACCTTGCTGCAGCCTGGCTGCAGGGTCCCAGGTCGGCCCCACCCCGCCCAGCCGAGGTCGCGTCCCGTGGCTGCACGTTTCCACATGCAGCCGAGGAATCGCAGCACCTGGGGCCCCTCGGCCGGCCCCTCCAGGTGAGCACCCCCGTGCACACGCACAGCCCTCAGCCTGGCTCCCCTCCATCCCGGCAGGCTCTCCTGTGTCCTTGTCACTCACCTGCTCTGCTGTAGCCCCTCCCCCGGGAACACACGCAGGCCAGGGCAGCCGGCACCCCAATCCCTGGGGTCACGTGGCTCTCACTGGGCAAAGAGTGGGGCCAACGAAGTGGCCTGAGCCCGGGATCGGTGTTTTTGCTGCCTAATTATAAAATCCATTGCAACGGAAATCAGAACCGAATGACCTGGCTATTACCAAGAATGCTTTACGCCACAGCCTAAAGAGCTTGCTTTAAAAGCCGGCCGTAAAACCGTCTAATTACTCGATTTCCAAGCCAGCCGTGCGGAAATTCTGTTCCCTCCGTGGACATCGCGGAACTGATTTCTGGCGCAGGGAACTCGGTGACGGTGCACGTGGCTTCAGGCTCCCTGGGGCTGCCGTGTGCCAGCACCGCCCCCGCCGCCCCCGAGCCTCTTTCGGGGCCACTCGGAGAGCTGCGGAGCCCCAGCAGGTGGAGCAGTGGTCAGCGCCCCATCTGCATTACAGAGGAGGCTCCAGGAGGCAGCAGCAGGGACAGCCTCGTGCTTGGTTCAGTGGCCGGCACAGAAGCTGCCTTATCTTGACTACAAATCTCGTAGCCAGCCTGCATGCCCAGCTCCCGTCCATCCACCTGGCTGTCCGTCCACCTGTCTGTCCATCCACCTGTCCGTCCATCTGTCCACCCACCCGGTCTATCCATCCATCCACCTACCCATCTACCCATCCACCCATCCATCCACCTGTCCATCCACCTGTCCATCCATCCGCCCACCCATCCTTCCACTCACCCAGTCACCTACCACCCATCCACGTGCTACTGAGCCACGTGAGGGTACTTTAAAACGTTTGTGGAAAGTGAAAATATAAATTTATTTGGGGACAAATAATTTTGAAATCCACGTGTGCAAGTGTCTTAAAAGTTCACGGAAAACGCACATGCTGGAAAGCACACATGGTTTTAAATTTATTTTTATTTTTTAAAGTGAACTTTTCCTTTTCCACAAACATTTTGAAATACACTCACAGATTCCTCTACACACGGCCTCACCTAACCCTACACGTTCCTCACCTGTCTGTACAGCTGTGCGTCCATCCAACACAGCCACCCCCACCTGTCCACACAGCTGTCACCCACACCCCCACCCCCACCCATCCACACAGCCACCACCCACACTCTCACCTGTCCACACAGCCACCATCCACACCCACACTCTCACCTGTCCACACAGCTGTCACCCACACCCCCACCCCCACCCATCCACACAGCTGTCACCCACACCCTCACCTGTCCACACAGCTGTCACACCCACACCCTCACCTGTCCACACAGTCACCACCCACACCCTCACCTGTCCACACAGCTGTCACCCACACCCACACCTGTCCACACAGCCACCACCCACACCCTCACCTGTCCACACAGCCACCACCCACACCCTCACCTGTCCACACAGCCACCACCCACACTCTCACCTGTCCACACAGCCACCACCCACACTTACACCCCCACCCGTCCACACAGCCACCATCCACACCCACACTCTCACCTGTCCACACAGCTGTCACCCACACCCTCACCTGTCCACACAGCCACCACCCACACTCTCACCTGTCCACACAGCCACCACCCACACTTACACCCCCACCCGTCCACACAGCCACCATCCACACCCACACTCTCACCTGTCCACACAGCTGTCACCCACACCCTCACCTGTCCACACAGCCACCACCCACAATCTCACCTGTCCACACAGCCACCACCCACACCCTCACCCTCACCTGTCCACACAGCCACCACCCACAATCTCACCTGTCCACACAGCTACCACCCACACCCCCACCCATCCACACAGCCACCACCCACAGCCTCACCTGTCCACACAGCCATCATCCATACCCACACCCTCACCCGTCCACACAGCCACCACCCACACCCTCACCTGTCCACACAGCCACCACCCACACCCTCACCTGTCCACACAGCTGTCACCCACACTCACGCCCCCACCCATCCACACAGCCTCCACCCACAGCCTCACCTGTCCACACAGCCACCATCCGCACCCACACCCTCACCTGTCCACACAGCCACCATCCATACCCTCACCTGTCTACACAGTTGTCACACCCACACTCTCACCTGTCCACACAGCCACCATCCACACCCTCACCTGTCCACACAGCCACCACCCACACCCTCACCTGTCCACACAGCTGTCACCCACACTCACGCCCCCACCCATCCACACAGCCTCCACCCACAGCCTCACCTGTCCACACAGCCACCATCCGCACCCACACCCTCACCTGTCCACACAGCCACCATCCATACCCTCACCTGTCTACACAGTTGTCACACCCACACTCTCACCTGTCCACACAGCCACCATCCACACCCTCACCTGTCCACACAGCCACCACCCACACCCTCACCTGTCCACACAGCTGTCACCCACACTTACACCCCCACCCATCCACACAGCCACCACCCACAGCCTCACTTGTCCACACAGCCACCATCCACACCCTCACCTGTCCACACAGTTGTCACACCCACACTCTTACCTGTCCACACAGCCATCATCCACACCCTCACCTGTCCACACAGCCATCATCCACACCCACACCCTTACCTGTCCACACAGCCATCATCCACACCCTCACCTGTCCACACAGCTGTCACCCACACTCACACCCCCACCCGTCCACACAGCTACCACCCACACCCTCACCTGTCCACACAGCTGTCCCACATACCACCACACCCTCACCCGTCCACACAGCCACCATCCACACCCACACCTGTCCACACAGCCGCCATCCACACCCTCACCTGTCCACACAGCCATCATCCATACCCTCTTCCTCACCTGTCCACACAGCCATCAGTCACACCCACACCCTCACCTGTCCACACAGTTGTCACACCCACACTCTTACCTGTCCACACAGCCATCACTCACACCCACACCCTCACCTGTCCACACAGTTGTCACACCCACACTCTTACCTGTCCACACAGCCATCACTCACACCCACACCCTCACCTGTCCACACAGCCATCACTCACACCCACACCCTTACCTGTCCACACAGCCACCATCCATGCCCTCAGCCTCACCTGTCCACACAGCCATCACTCACACCCACCCTGTCCACACAGCCACCACCCACGCCCTACCCTCACCTGTCCACACAGCCACCACCCACGCCCACCCTCACCTGTCCACACAGCCACCACGCCCACCCTCACCCGTCCACACCACCCACGCCCACCCTCACCCGTCCACACGGCCACACTCATGCTATGGTGAGCGCTGGGCACCATCTGGAGACTGCAAGGTCTTGGCACGGACTTGGTTGGCCCCCAGCCGTGCCCCCGCCTCTGCTGCTCGGTCCTCTCCGGGTCTGGAAGCCCCCGGCCCTTTCTCTCCATCCCAGCACCTCTGGGTCACCTGTTTTCCCCGATGTCCTCACCGCCGGCCTGGCCTCGGCATTGCCTCTCGTTTGTCCTGGGCTCTGCTGTGGGGCTGGACCACGGCTCCCAGCCTGCTGTGGACCCGCCTCCCCTTGGGGGCCTCAGTCCTCCTGTGGTGTCCATTTCTGCTGTGTGCCTGACCCTGGGGCCTGGGTCCCCGGCCAGCCACTCCATCAGCCAAGGGCGGTGCTCTAGGAAGAGGACTGCTGTGGTGGCCCAGGCCGCTGAGGGGGGTGGGGAGGGGTCACAGTGTCAGCACGAAGCGTGCGTCCTCAAGGCTGGAGGGTACTGGACGTACATGCGTGTCCCTGTCATCTTGGCCATACATGTGGCCTACATGTGTGTTGCCATCGCCTTGGCCACATGTGTGGCCATTATATGTGGCCATACACACATGTTGCCATCACCTTGGCCACACATGTGGCCATACACGCGTTTGCTGTCATCTCAGCTATACATGTGACTATACATGTGTGTTGCCCTTGCCTTGGCCCTACGTGCATCCTGCTGTCCTCTTGGGTGGCTCAGGAGGCGGGGTTGAGCCAGGGGACTCACTGTGCCCAACCTGGGTGGCCAGGTGGCTCGGCCTCCTGGACCCCAAGGTTGCCCCTGAGGACCTGTGACCCACCCTCTCCTGCCAGCCCCCCGCTGTGGTGTGTCCGCCCCGAGAGACTCTGGGGCTGTCACACACGCACAGGAGGCCTTGGGCTGTGGGTAAGACAGGTGCACAGTTCTGGGTCTTGTCTGGCTCTGGGACAGGGAGCAGGGACCCCCAGATCCTGGCAGTGTGTCCAGGCCAGCGGGGGTGCAGGCAGCTCAGGGAGGAGTGGTGGAGGCTCCCGTGGGCCAGCCGGGTGCTGGGGACCAGGTGCAGTGGAAGGGGGTAAAAGAGTCTGGCACAGGAGCCTGGTCAGTCAGCCGGATCCGGGACAGCCAGCCAGGCTGAGCCAGGCCTGGGGGCTGGGGCGCTCCCCACCAGGCTGCCCTGTCCCCGGCTCAGCTGCTCGGGAGCTGGGCGGCCTCTGGCCAAGCACAGGGAGGCACTGAGTGAGCAGCGCCGGTGGTGCCGTTGCCGTAACAGGAGCCGCTGTCGGTCAAGGCCGCGTCTGCCGGCCCTGCTGCTGTCATTGCTTTTCTGTGGCTGCCGCCTGGCTCAAGCCCCCCCCCACGGCCACGTCTGCTCATCACAGCCGCTCTGCAGGTCATCGGCCAGCACTGTCAGGGCCTGGCCCCAGGGGGAGATGCCTGCCACCCCCCGCCCCTGCCCCTCTAGCCCGTGGTCCCAGGCGCTGTCCTCTCTGGTCCTCATCAGGTCCCTCTGCCCGCCCCTCCTCAGCCCGAGACCCATGAGCCCTGCAGCAGGCTCGGGCTGGGGCGGGAGGTTCACAGCTCTCCCCTGGGGGCTTCCCTCTCCCTGCGCCACCCATGGGGACCCTGCCTCTCCTGTGGGCCCCCAGCTCCCCCGCCCCAGCCCCCTCTCCCGCTCCTGCTGGACCTGACACCTGGCCCGTGTGGTCTCCGTCCGCCTTGTGCCCGCACTGCCACGTGGCCGGGCCCTCCACTCAGTCCAGACTGCCCACCTTCGGGCGTCTCTGGCCGTCACCTGTCCTGGTGCTGGACTGTGTCCCATGTAGACGAGGACCACTTCTCCAGGCACCTGTGCTGAGGTCGGCCATGGGAGGAGCTGTGAGCCTCCCTCTCCCATCTCCTGGGGGAGGAGCTGGCCATGCGCCCGCCACCCACTGGGCTCCGTCCACCCGCCACCACGCAGGGACAGTCGGAGTGACTTCTTCAGCCGAGGACTGGTCGTTGCAGCTTGCAATGAGCTGGGTTCCAGCTTTGTCCTCATTGGAGTCCACGGCTGCTGAATGTCACTGGCCCTGAGCGGATGTCCGTGGCCTTGACCTTTCTGTAGGGACAGTGACGGTCGGGGGGGGGGGCTGAGCGACAGGGACCGCTCCTCCCAGAGAGCACTGAGCCCACTGGCCCGGCAGCAGTGGTCACCTCCTGGTCTCCCATCACGAATGTTGGCCCTGAGTCTCGGGGGACGGCACGTCATTTCCAAAGCTGTCATCTGTCCCCAGGAGGCTGCCGGAGCTGCCGTGGGCGAGACAGCCGGAGGCAGCGAGACGGTCCCTCCCCATCCGGTGCTCCGGCAGGGGCAGATAATGGAGCAAATTGTTCGCTGATCTAATCGCACGTGGTTAATGCAGCTGTCCTGATAACAGACGATGTACCCAAACGCGGTCTCTCCAGGGACCCTCGGCCGGCCACCCTGCCCCCACTGAAAAACGTCCCCAGCAGCCAACAAAATGCGGTGAAGGCCCTGGCAGACCCCCCGGGACAGCGGAGATCCCAGCAGTTACCGGGGGCGGGCGTGGCGGGACTCCCGTGGCAGGAATGCGGCGGGGTTATCCGGCGAGCCTGTAGGCATCAGTGCCGGGACCAAGGTTTGCCGTCTTTAGTCACTGCCGCCCAGGCCCTGGGTTGCCCGAGACCGAGCGGGGACTGTTTGCCTTGTGGTTGAACGTACGAAGGTTCCCGGGCGCTGTGGCGATCTGCCGTGATTACAGGGCAAGCAGTCCCCTGCCAACAGTCAGTGCCATGACCGTGTGTGCCGGGCGCCGAGGCACCGCGGGGCTGCACCCCAGGCCGAGCCACAGCCTGCGCGGGGGCCGTGGCTCTCGGGCTGTGTCTCTGGCCTCCGGGCTGTGGCTTCTTCCTCTGCAGGAGTGACAGGAGCCCACCCACGCCTGCCCCCATCGCCGCCACCCACCAGCGCCCTCCACCCCAAGGAGTCGAGGGTGGGGGCGAGCCCCTGGTGCCTGTGCACGGAGGCCGGGTGTAGGGCTGGGTGGTGTGGGATGACCCCGGGGGCCCGCCCTGTGCCTCCGCCGGCAGTGCTGCAACACGGCCCTGTCCCCTGGCGTGGGCGGCGCTGTCGGGCTCCCGGCCTCTGCCGGCCGTTACGTCTCCTGTGTTTCACACACACAAGGGTCTTTGCGTTTTCTGGCGGCACACGCGTGTGTTTCTGTGTGCACACGAGGGCTGGAGGAGGTTTGTGGAAAGATGGCGTGTGTCGCGCTGTGCTGCGGTGACCTGACTCCGCTCTGTCCACGCAGGCCTCGCCGGCCGAGGTCACCCACTGTACCCCTGCCCTCCCGCTTTTCCCCTCCAGTTGGCCCCTCCCCTCGTGGGTTGATCCATCCCAGGACCCCAGGGCTCACGTGTGTGGGTGCACCCCAGGTGGCCCCTGCAGAGTGCTCTTAGCCGGCCCCGCCCCACGGGCCGACCCCAGCCCCGCGCCCCCACCTCGACAGGGGGCTCGCACCACCCTGGTCACTCCCACACTGACCCGCCCCTGGGAGCGGCCCTGCCGTCCACCCCTGCACAGCCAGGAGCTTGGAGCGTGGCCGTGGCCCCATCTTCTTTTCTCCTCACCGAACCTGAACGTGGACCTGAGACAGCTGCGTGGTCTGCCCTAAGGCAGGTCTCTGGTTCCCTCATCCGGCCACCCCACCTGGGGGCCACCTCCCCTGGGGGCCACCTCCCCTGGCCACCCCACAGCCTCCTAATCTGCCCAGCCTCTTGCGTCTGCCACGGGCATCCCAGGCACAGCGACCCCACTCCCAGGCAGGACGTGCAGGTGCCGCAGGGCGTGGAGGGTGGCAGCAGCCCTGGCCTTGCTGGCAGGCAGGCCACGTGGTGGCCACGTGAGCAGTTTGGTCGTGGGAGAGCCACGGGCCTGGAGGGCTCTGCCAGGCTGGTCTTTGCGGGCAGAAATCCAGGTGCCCATGCCGCCCCCAGAACAGCTCTTGCCGCCTGAAGAGAGAACAGGCGAGGACGGCCGGCCCTCGAGTGTCTGTGACAGATCCCGGTGGGTGACTGGGACCCTCAGGGCAGGAGGGGGCGTGGTCTCCAGTGGGAAGCCGAGGACAGCGGCAGTGGCTGCTCAAGGCCACGCCCCAGCTCCCCCACCCGGCCCTGGTAGCGCCCCGCACTCCGCTCTGCCACCTGGCGTTGGTGCCGGCGGCAATGGTGGCTCCAGGCGGATTCTAATCTGGGACCGGGGCCTGCGTTTGCTTCCCCGCCGCCTCTCCTGCCCTCGGGCCGAGCTTCCGAGAGTCTGAGACAGAAATGTGAGGATGACGACCCTGGTCCTGGGGCCAGGAGTGGGGACCGCGGGGGCTGCCCTGGGCAGAGGGGAGACTGAGAACGCCCCCCCCCCACGCCGGTGCAGGGTCGGTGCCGGCCCCGAGCCCCAGCCCAGGCTTCGCTCCCTGTATCTTCTCCCGGGGGAGGCAGAGCCGCGGCGTGCGGGCCTCGCTGCAGCAGACTGGGGCGCGGGCCCCACCCTCGGAGGAGCGGGGGGGGGGGGAGCCGCGTGCGGAGAGGCAGTGTGGCCGGAGGAGGCGGATGTCCGGCGGGCACAGGGACCCACATGGGCGCAGCTGCCCTGGTAGGCAGGGGTGCTGTCCGCTCCTCCTGGGGAGCCCGAGCAGGGTGTCCAGGGCTCCAGGAGAGGCAGGGACTGAGTGCCAGCTCAGGCCTATCCTGCCCACCCCACCTGCCCACCCCCACCTGCCCACCCCCACCTGTCCACCCTCACCTGTCCACCCTCCACCTGCTCACCCTCCACCTGCCCAGCCCCACCTGCCCACCCTCTACCTGCCCACCCCCACCTGCCCACCCTCTACCTGCCCACCCTCTACCTGCTCACCCCCACCTGCCCACCCCCACCTGCCCACCCCCACCTGCCCAGCCCCACCTGCCCACCCCCACCTGCCCAGCCCCACCTGCCCAGCCCACCTGCCCAGCCCCACCTGCCCACCCTCTACCTGTCTACCCCCACCTGCTCACCCCCACCTGCCCACCCCCACCTGCCCACCCCCACCTGCCCAGCCCCACCTGCCCAGCCCCCTCCCACACCAGCTCCCACCGAGAGCCCTGGGGACGGGGACCTGTGTGTCAGAGCCCTCTGTGATCTCGAAGAAGGGGCCCCACAGCCTGGCCTTCCCCCTTCTGGTCAGAAACCCGTGCCCAAGGCTCGGGACGGTCCTGCCGGCTTCTGCAGTCTTTGAGATTGGGGGGCTCTTTCTGGACTCTTCCGAGTCTGTTGCCTCGGGCTGCGTGTCTGTCAGCTGCCTGGCTGGCAGTGCGGGGACGCCTCGCCCTGGGGGTGCTGCGCCTGCCTGGCAGGTGAGCTGTGAAGGAAGAGGCTGGCCGAGCGGGCCGGCACCTGCCTCTGGCCAAGCCGGGCCCTGCAGTCAGCGAGCCATTTCTGAGATTCCCAGGAAGCACATCCGCCACCCCCGCTCTCCGAACGCCACAGCCTCCCGTGCCCCAGAGCCTCACGCCGGTGCCACGTGTTTCCCCGGAATGGGAAGCGGTAAAAATACACCGCTCAAAATAGAGCTGGCTCCCAGCCTGGGCGGGCAGCCCGAGCCTCCGCGCTAATTGACTTGTTCTCTCCGCACCGGCCCCTCTCCCCTTGTCAGCACTTGTCGCCCGCCGTCCCCGCCCGCGGCTTCACCCGGCTCGGAGGCCAAACACTGCGGCTGAGGCAGCTGCCCGGCCCCCGGCCAGAACTCGGGCTTCCTGGCGCCGCCTGGCAGGGAAAACCCGAGCCCGATGTGGTGGGCACGCCGCCCTTGTGCCCGGGCCCTGCGGCACCTACGTCTGGACAGGGCCTGCGTCCTGGGCCGGATCTGACCACAGGGAAGGCGCGGGCTCTGCCCAGCGACCCAGACAAAGGCCACCACGTGGATGCATAGGGCACTGGGTTGGCGGCAGGGGAAGGAGTGGGGTAGACGCCACATCCCAGAAGGCTTCCTGGAGGAGGGGGCCTTTGGGACGAGCCTGGGTGGACAGGTTTCCTTCCAAGGGGAAGGACCTTCGGTGTATACAGACTCGGCTCATGCGAGGCGCACCTGCCGAGCAGATACCAGAAGTGAATGAGAGGCCGGCGGCGCTGGGGCGGTCCCCAGGAGACTGGGAGGGAACAATTTCATTTCCTCACACGCGGTCTTTTTGTTGTTTGGGAAAATTTGAATTTGAGTCTGAATTGCCCAGGCAGGCCTTGGTCTCACTGTTCTGCAAATGGGGCAGGGGCGGGGGCTGACACTGGGAGCCGGCATCTCACATGTGCGCTGGTTCGAGTCCCGGCTGCTCCACTTCCGATCCAGCTCCCTGCTGTGGCCTGGGAAAGCAGTGGAGGATGGCCCAAGTCCTTGGGCCCCTGCACCCGTGTAGGAGACCCGGAAGAAGCGCCTGGCCCTGCCCTGGCCGTTGTGGGCATTCAGGGAGTGAACCAGCAAATGGAAGGCCTCCCCCACCCCCACCCCCTTCTCTCCCTCTCTCTGCCACTCTGCCTTTTGAATAATGTTAAAAAGAAGGGACCATCTGAGCTACGTGGACAGGCACAGGGGGTTTGGGGTCTTGCCCACATGAGCCACACTCGGGGCCCTCGTGTCCTCCTGGGGCTCCACCTTCCAGGACATGGCCAAATCCCAGAGGAGGCTCAGGGTCCAAGGTGGGCGGGGCCTGGGGTCCCACCTCCTGCAGCGGCAGAGGCTGTGGGGAGACAGGGCCCGCTGGGAGAGCCAGGAAGCCCAGCCCAGGCTGCTAGAAGGGACCATCGCACAGGAAATCCCACCCCCACCTGGGGACCGCCCACGGCCTAAGCACCTCCCGCCTGGCCCGCAAGCCGCCCTCCTGTTTGTCCCTGTGGCTTGGAGGCGCCAGCCCGGGAGCCATATCCCCTTCTTGCGTGACCACGGCCCCGTGGCTGGGCCTCCCGGTGTCCCCCGCCCTGCTGCTTCCCTGAGCGCGTCACGTCTCCCCAGGCAGGCGGGCAGCAGTCCCTGGCCCCGCCCATGGGCCCCGCCCCGGGCCCCGCGACCCCTCTCCTGGAACGCGCCTCTGCCCGCTGCGGGGGAGGGGAGGGCTCTGTGCTGCCGGGGCCAGCTCACGTTCCTGGGCAGCCCACGACGACCGCCCGGAAAGAAAAAGCCGATCCCCCGATCGCTGTTCCCGGGAGGCGGGTGCCGTGTGCGACCCTGATTCACGCTCCGGGTGCTAAACTGACCTCCAGAGACAGCTCAGGCTTCGGTGAGGCTGAGGCCGAGGGGCGCCCGCCCCCTGCTCGCCCGTGCTGCTCGCCGCCGCCTCCTGGGCCCTGTGTGACAGCACCGCTCTGCCCTCCTGTGCCTGCATCTCCTGGAGCCACAGAGGTGGCGATGGCACAGGGAGAGTCCCCCCCCCCCGCCCCGCATTCTGTGCCGAGGGCCCCCAGCTGTCCCTGCGCTCGCTCCAGGCCAGGGACCCGCAGAAGGCGCTGCTGTCATTCTCCCCATTTCACCAACAGGGAAACTGAGGCACGGGATGGGAGGTGGACTCGCCTGGGGCTGCACCGGCCTGGACTGGAACCAGGTTCCCGGGAGACAGTGCCCCTCGCCCGTCCTCCCCAGGGACGACTCATGCATTCGCTCAGCAAACGGTGCAGCCCCAGCCCTGCAGGGAGGGGGTGAGGAGGGAGGGTCGCTGTGACCACAGACAGGGCCTCTGTCCCCCAGGGTGACAGTCCCAAGGAAGGCAGGTGGCCTTGGGGCTGGGTGCTCACCCCAGCCCGGGGCAGGAGGGCCCACTGAGGATCTCCGGCTGAGTGGGGCCTGGGGAGTGGCCAGCCGGAGCCCACAGGGCACACAGGAGGCCAGCAGGCCAGAGGGAGGCCGGGCCTGCCAGGGCCTAGGGGGGCCCCTGGGGGATCGCGTCTGCATGGTGTGGGAGGAGCCAAGGGGAGTCTCGGCAGGTGGGGGCTAGACCCACGGGGTGCGGTTGGAGGGGCCAGCCTTCCCCACCGTGCTCCAGGGGGTGAGGGACCAGGTGGCCCTGGGTGCTGGTCATTCTCTCTGGGTGGCCCTGGGCGCTGGTCATTCTCTCTGGGTGGCCCTGGGCACTGGTCATTCTCAGTATGGGTGGCCCTGGGCGTGGGTCATTCTCTGTATGGGTGGCCCTGGGCGTGAGTCATTCTCTGTATGGGTGGCCCTGGGCGTGAGTCATTCTCTGTATGGGTGGCCCTGGGTGTGGGTCATTCTCGGTACGGGTGGCCCTGGGCTCGCTGGCCCCACCTTTCTCCTCACCTGCAAAGCCTTCCTGTGGCCTGCAGCATGGACAGTGGGGCCAGGCCAGGGACAGGGGACACTGCACACTGCCTGGTGGGCCCCGCTCAGCCAACAGGGAGCTGTGAGGCGGGCACAGTGCTGGCTCTGCAGAGTCCTGTGGCCGTCCCGGGCGGGCGGCCTGGAGGAGGCGGCTGCCCGGGCAGAGCCGTCCTGTGCCTCCGTCCCGGTCTTGCTGGTCTCTCCCCGCCGACGTGGCGCCCAGGCCCGGGGCCTTCCCGGGCACTGTGGTGACGCTGCCCTTCCCCCCAGATCGTCCTGGTGAGCTCCTCGCTCAGCGACCGGGAGCAGAGCCTGTTCGTGAGCACGGACGAGGGCGCCAGCTTCCAGAGGCAGCAGGTGCCCTTCTCCGTGGAGACGCTCATCTTCCACCCCAGGGACGAGGACAAGGTGCTGGCCTACACCCGGGAGAGCAAGGTAGGTGCAGCTCGGGGCCGCGGGCCTCACGGCACCGGGAGAGTGCCCCGCCCGGCGGGAGGGCCTGGCCCACGGCCGCCACGCGCGCACACGAGTCCTGGTCCTCGGTGCCGTCCGCGTCGGGGGAGTGAGCGAGGGGGGAGGCAGGTGCGGGGGCAGAGGTGACGGAGGGTCTCATCTACTCCGGGAGGGGTCGGTGGCAGGGAGGGGTCGGTGGAGGGAGGGGAGGGTGACAGGGAGGGGACGGTGGAGGGAGGGGAGGGTGGCAGGGAGGGGACGGTGGCAGGGAGGGGAGGGTGACAGGGAGGGGAGGGTGGCAGGGAGGGGTCGGTGGCAGGGAGGGGACGGTGACAGGGAGGGGAGCGTGGCAGGGAGGGGACGGTGGCAGGGAGGGGACGGTGGCAGGGAGGAGGTGACAGTGAGCAGATGGTGGCAGGGAGGGGTCGGTGGCAGGGAGGAGGTGGCAGTGGGTAGCCTGACGTGTGGGTGGCCGTGATGAGCTGGCAGCGTGTGGCGGCCGTGCGTGGCGGCCGTGGCCCGCGGTGCAGTGCGCAGTGTCAGCGCTGCTGTGGGGTGTCTGCCCGGGCTGACTCCCGCTCCGGCAGGCACCGCACGTCGTCTCCACCACGGCGTTCTGAAGCAGCAGGCTGACACTGAGTGGGTGGGCTGTGTGGACGGGGTGGACGGAGGGTCTGGTGGGGACACGGGCTGACAGACGAGGGGAAGCGCCATGAGCAGGGGGTGGGCTGCTGGCTGACCGGGTGCACGGGGGTGGGTGGATGGGCGGTTGGCGTGGCGGATGGGACGATTGGTGGGTGGGCGTGGTTTGTGGATGGGAGCGGGCAGATGCATGGGGACACACGTGAGTGGCAGGTGGGTGGATGGTGGGGGCTGATGGCTGCCTAGATGGGTGGGTGAGCGACTTCTACCCAGCGGGCACCCGCCGAGCCCCTCCAAGGTGAGACTCCTGCTTGGACGGAGCCTGGCTCCCGCCAGCCCTCTGTGCCCAGGTGTGCCTTGCAGCTGGCCTGGCAGCCCCTCTGCTGGTGCGGGTCCGAGCAGCCCGGGTTCTCTGCTCAGATCCGCTTGCTGGCAGGGTCGCGGGCGCCTGCTCTTAGAGCGTGGCTGACTCACCGTAGGAGTCACCTCACTCCCCGCCGAGAGCCTCTCCCGCTCCCAGCACTGGGAGAAACCGACCAGAGCTCAGAGCTACCAGTAAGGGAGGGAGGACTCGTCTGGGTGGGCAAGCTGGGAGGACTGCCTGGAGGAGGAGGTTTGACCACGGACAGACTGGCTCAGACCGGGGTGGGTGGGTGTTAGTGTTTTAATATAACTTCAGAGCCATAGGAGGACCACACGAGAAAGCGACGCAGGGAGCCCCCACCCCTCCAGGGCCCTCCAGCCCTCAGTAAGCGGGCCCCGTGACAGGCAGGAAGGGGAGGAGCCCCCGCGATGGGGTGGGCGGAGCCACGGGCTCAGTGGCCCCGTGCTGGTGCCCAGCCGCCCTCCGAGCCTCAGCACCCCCCTCAGGGCTCCCCAGTCCTCAGACCCTGAGCTTCTGTGGGAGCCCCGGGAGCCGCGGCAGGAACGATCGGTCGGGCCGGGCGAGTGAGCAGGAAGGGGGTGCAGGGGTGGCGGAGCCTCCCGAGGTGTTGGGAGGGCTGGGGGAGGGGCTTCAGGCGCTTCCGCACGTGCCCTTCAGGGGCTGGGGTCCCGCCGCCACTGGGGCCACGGCCACGTGCTGGAGGCAGCGCTGTGGCAGCTCCCACAGAGCCACGGTTGGACACAGGGGGCGGGGCTCAGCTGGGCCGGGGCCTTGCTGCTGGCAGAAGTGCCCCAGAGGGCCCGGGCCACACCTGGCCCCCCGACGCCCCCCAGCCCCCCCCCCCCCAGTGTGTCCCTGGGAGGCAGTGTGAAGCGGCACCGTGGCTCTGCCCACGGGTGTTTGCCGGGCTCTGCTCCGTGCCTGGCCCCATGCCGCCGGCCTCACAGGGCACCTGGGCTCCTTGCCCTCGTGAGGCCCAGATGCCCAGGGAAACCGGCTCAGAGCGGCTTGGGAACGGGGCCACAGGGCTGTGCGTGGTGGAGCCCGCCAGGAGCCAGCCTGCCGGTGTCCTGAGACCCGCCCTGAGCCATCACGGCTGGCGGCTCATGTTACAGAGGGGAAACTGAGGCAGGGAAGTGGCAGGGCCACCCTCCGCACCGCCGGCATCCTGTGTGAGTGCTGGTTCGAGTCCCGGCTGCTCCACTCCCGATCCAGCTCCCTGCTATGGCCCGGGAAGGCAGCAGCGTGAGCCCCGGCACCCGCGTGGGAGACACCGACGGGGCTCCTGGCTTCAGCCTGGCCCAGCCCGGCCGATGCAGCCTGTGGGGAGTGGACCAGTGGAGGGAAGACACCCTGTTCTCTGTCAAATCGATCAATCAATCATTTTCAAAAAGACAAAATTATATTTAGAAGCTCCAGTGCTTGGCCACAGAGCATGCGCCCTGAAACCTGAGCCAGGCCCCTGTGGTGGACCCCACCCCCTCCTGGCCCCTGCCCCTCACAGGGGTTACAGAATTCCTGCTGCTCGCCTAACTCAGCACACCTCCCCTGGGAGGTCTCCCTGGATTTCACCCTCATCCCCTGGCTCCCACAGCTGCCCTGTGGGTGGGTCTGGCTCTTGGTGGCGCCCTCTCCCCCGCCAGCCGTCAGCCTCCCGGGGTCGGTGCAGGGCCTCGTGTGGCGTCTGCGCGGCCAGGCTGCCCTCCCCACCCCCGGGAGCCCCTGCGGTGGCCGCCGCCGCCTCCGTGCACCTGTTCCTGACCGCGTGACCCAGCTCTCTTCTCCTCCCGAAGCTGCTCGTGTCGTCCGACCTGGGGAAGAAGTGGACGCTTCTGCGGGAGCGAGTGGCCAAGGACCACGTGTTCTGGTGAGAGCCCCGTCCGCCGGGCAGCGGGAGGCCCCTCCCTGCCTCGGCCCCCAGCCCTGTGCCCTCCTCGTCCGGGGGGGGGGTGGCGTCTGGAATGGTGGAGGCCGGGGGCTCAGACCCAGGTTTGCACCGTGAACCAGGAGTGTGGCCCGACACGCAGCAGGGGCCGCCCTGAGCCCCCGTTCCCTCCCCAGCCCAGGCCAAGCCGAGGCCGGCTCAGGGCCCGGCACATAGTGGGCCTGCACAGAGCCCGGCGCATAGTGGGCTGCACGGGGCCGGCTCAGGGCCCGGCGCATAGTGGGCTGCACGGGGCCTGCACAGAGCCCGGTGCGTAGTGGGCTGCACAGGGCCAGCTCAGGGCCCGGCGCGTAGTGGGCTGCATGGGGCCTGCACAGAGCCCGGTGCGTAGTGGGCTGCACGGGGCCTGCACAGAGCCCGGTGCATAGTGGGCTGCACGGGGCCTTCACAGAGCCTGGCGCGTAGTGGGCTGCACGGGGCCGGCTCAGGGCCCGGCGCATAGTGGGCTGCACGGGGCCGGCTCAGGGCCCGGCGCATAGTGGGCTGCATGGGGCCAGCTCAGGGCCCGGCGCATAGTGGGCTGCTGCTGGCCTCCCTCCTCCCAGCCCCTGCCCGCCTCACTAGCGTGGCCTCTAGTCCCTGGGCCCTGCTGCCCCACCGGGGCCTGGGCTCCCCGCCGGGGCCGGCGCGTCACCCTGCTCTGCCGCTGCTGTGTGCCGTGGGCGGCAGGGACCTGTCCCAGACGCGCCCTCAACCCCGGACCGCAGAGGAGCCAAGCAGGGCGGGGCAGCTCCTGGGCAGAGTGCGCGTGGTGCCGTGGACCCCGACCGGGGCAGAGCGCTGGCCTCGGCACACCAACAAAGGAACTCCGATGCGTGAGACGTGTGTGTCGGGTGCGGGCGTGAGGGGTGAGCCCTCGGCCAAGGTGCCCGGCCACTGGACAGTAGACAAAGTCCAGGAGCCCACAGGTGCCTCCCCCAGCTGTGGCCCTACCAGTTCTGGTAAAACCCCTTTCTCGGTGCACACAGACATGCACACGTATGCACCCACGAATAGTGCACGCGTGTGCATGTGCACCTATGTTCATGCGTGTGTGCACCTGTGCAACCTATGCAAATAGTGCACGTAGCAGATTTGCACAGACATGCATGCACAGGCACACGCGTGTGCACACTTGTGCCGTCTCTCATTCACGTTCTCACGGGTGCCCAGGCCTGCCCACCAGGCCACAGCCCCGCCTGCACTGGAGACGCTGACGAAATCGCTCCTCCCCTCCCGCTCCGCGGTTGTTGGTAGCTTCCTGCCGGCACCGGCGGGGTCTGGCTCCCCGGCTCCCCGGCTCTCCTGTCCTTGCCCGGCTGCCCGGCTCCCCAGCCCCTGGTGTCCGTGCCCTTTGCCTGGAGGAGAAGTGGTCACTGCCGAGGGAAAGTAGGGTCCTTCCTGGTGGGGTCGCCGAAGTCCCCTGCTGGGCCCCCAGCTGCTGGGCCAGGGGATGCCAGGGCCCCCGGGCTCACAGCGGGGCAGGCAGCGGGGGGAGGGTGGGGGAGGGGAGCAGGCGGCGAGGGCGTTGCTCGGTCCAGGGCTGTGTGGGTCCCAGGCCAGGCCAAGGAGCCACGTGTGGAATGAGCGAGCCCACACGGCCAGAGATGGAGGGCGGGGTCTGTCCATGTCTGTGTGTCTGAGGGTGGTGGTTGTGTGTGCATGGGGGTTCTGTGTGTGTCTGTGTGTCTGAGGGTGGTGGTCTGTGTGTGTGTATGGGGGAGTCTGTGTGTGTCTGTGTGTCTGAGGGTGGTGGTCTATGTGTGTATATGGGGGTGTCTGTGTGTGTCTGAGGGTGGTGGTTGTGTGTGCATGGGGGAGTCTGTCCGTGTGTCAGAGGGTGGTGGTCTGGAGTGGGGAGATCTGTCCATGTGGTGGGGGTCTGTCCGTGCCTGTGTCTGAGGGTAGTGGTCTGTGTGTACGGGGGGGTCTGTCCGTGTCCATGTTTCTGGGGCGTGGTTCCTTCCATGTCCGTGGGGGGGGGTCTGTCCGTGTCCATGTGTCTGAGGCTGACCTCTGACCTCTGACCAGAGTGAGAACCTCCTAAGGACAGGGGCCACCGCCCGGTGCCCTCTCCACGTCCAGCCCCAGCCCAGGACAGGCACAGAATAGGAGCTCAGTAAATTCACGGATGTCTGCCCATGGATGGACGGACGGACGGATGGACTGATGGGTGGGTAGACTGATGGGTGGGTAGACGGATGGTGGGTAGATGGATGGTGGGTAGACGGATGGGTGGGTAGACGGATGGTGGGTAGACGGATGGGTGGGTAGACGGATGGTGGGTAGGCTGATGGTGGGTAGACGGATGGTGGGTAGACGGATGGTGGGTAGGCTGATGGTGGGTAGACGGATGGTGGGTAGACGGATGGTGGGTAGACGGATGGGTGGGTAGACGGATGGGTGGGTAGACGGATGGGTGGGTAGACGGATGGTGGGTAGACGAATGGACAGAAGAACAGATGCATAGATGGACGAGCAGATCATGGGGAACAGACGCACGGATGGGAGGACGGATGCCTGCCCACGTGATTGGATGATGGACAGACAGATGGACAGGCGGATGGGAGGACGGATGCCTGCCCACGTGATTGGATGATGGATGGACGGATGGACAGGCGGATGGGAGGACGGATGCCTGCCCACGTGATTGGATGACGGACAGACAGATGGACAGATGAGTCGATGGATGGGGCAGACGTGGATGCATGGACGGGTGGACAGACAGATGGACAGGTGGTGGTGACGGAGCCTCCCCCGGTCTGTGCTGTCTTAGAGGGAGAGGCCGAGTATTGTCCATGCCGCGTCCTTGGTCCCCGGCCCATAGTGTGGGTGCCGAGTCTGTGTGAGGACACAGGTGATGGGCACGGGTGTGACCTGAGCACGGGAGTGAGTGGGGCCCCTGCCATCGGCGCAGTGCCAGCCCGGGCCCTGTCCCTGGCTCCTGGGTGCCACAGGAGGGGCGCCGCCTAAACCCGGCAGAACTGCTGCCCATGGTCCGGGAGTGGCCGGGGCTCACACGCCGGGCCCCGTCCAGCCACTCCCCGCCTGGGCGGGGCAGCCTGCGAGGGCTCAGGGGGTGTCTAGGGTGGGGGCTGCTGAGACCGTGGACAGGAGGGTGGGGCCACCGAGCCGCAGCCCCCCATCCGCCACTCCATGGCTGCCGCGACATTTTGTGGTAGAGCCATGCATGGCTAGCAAGGCGGTGTGTGCCGACAGGGGTGGTGGACCTGTGGCCCGTTAGCCGTGTGACCTTGGACATGTGCTTGACCTCACCGAGCCTCGGGTCCCCACGCGCCGGGTGGGAGTGGGAGCGAGCAGCCCCTTCGTGGTCTGGCCACCAGCCCACCTGTGAGACAGGTGCAGGGGACGCGCTGTGTATGGCAGGCTCGGGATCTGACCCTGGCCTCTGATGAACACGACGCTACCTGGGAGGTCAGGCGGTGACTCCACCTGCAGGGCAGCCGGAAGTGGGGGGGGTGTCGCCAAGGGGATGGGGCCAAGCCTCTGCCTCCTCGGGGCCCTGGGCCTGGCACAGCCCCCACCACACCTCCCCTCCTGTTGTCCAACACAGGGGCCACCTCTCCTTGAAAGCAGGGCCTTCCTCGGAGCGGCCTTGGGAGGACCGGCCGTCACCGGGGCAGCAGTGGGACTCAAGGCTCAGGGCCAGGTGCACCCGTGCAGGAGCCTGGGACCCCCGGTGGCACCTGGTCGTCAGGTCCCGGGAGTCTGCCCTGGCGTGAAGAGCAAAGCGGGGCCCCGGCAGCCACGTGCCGTCCGCCCGGCACACGGGCTGAGAGCCTGGTGCAAACTGCCCAGTGCAGGGCGGGGGGCGTGCAGCCCTCACCAGAGCCCGCAGCCCCGCGGGAGGACTGGGGTCGCCGGCAGGGGCAGGGCCGGGGGCCGGCGGAGAGTCTTCCCCAGGGCGCCCAGCTCAGCCCAGGGCCTGGCTCGAATCTCGGTCAGGTTCTCGCGGCTGGGAGGCGCGGGCAGGTTGCTGGGCGCCTCTGAGCCCCCTTTGCAAATGTAGTGGGCGGTCCCTGGTAAGGCCCCACCCCCAGCCCAGGGCAGGTGGCCTGGGAGCTGTATCCCTGGAGCCAATCTCGGCCTGTTCCTCTCCAGGGCTGTGTCTGGGGTGGATGCTGACCCTGACTTGGTGCACATGGAAGCCCGGGACCTCAGCGGAGGTAAGCGGGGAGGCGGGGCCTGCGCTCCAAGGTTCCCGTTTCCCATCTGGGGATGAGTGGAGGGCAGGAGCCATGCTCCAGGGGACAAGGCCATCAGCAGGGCCATGTGTCCGGCCCTGGGTGCCGAGTGCTCCCAGCCCTGGGGACAGGCAGGCGCCCGGCTGCCCCAGCGCTGCCCAGGGACCCTGCCGTGTGCACGCCATGAGGAAGGCCCTCTCTGCTCCTCGGGGGGGGGGGGGGGAAGCACTGGCTGAACCATGGAAGGTTCTAGAACATCAGAGCTGGGAGGACCCATAGATTGTCCCTTCACTCAGCAAACACTTTCGCTGGGCCAGGGCAGTGCTGACCGTGCTGGGCACACACAGGTGACCACACGGCACCTGGCCTGGCGGGCGGACGGGGTCCTGGCAGTCGCTGACCCCAGGTGCCTGCAGACCCGTGTGCCTGCCCTGCTGGGACTCCCGCAGAGGCCACGCTTGGACCAGCACCTGGCAGGGTGGAGCCCATGTGACTGCGGCCGAGGCACCTCGGTCTCCCAGCCTGTAAATGGGAGGAGCAGTGGTGGGCGGGTGCCGCTGCCTGGCGGAAGGGCCCCCCCCCCCGCCGGCTCAGACCTCACGCTCCTGACCCCGCCTGGACCTGGGGCAGGGGCAGTCACTGTTGCTGCTTTGGTGACCATGAGAGCCAGGCCCAGGTCCACGTCCAAACCCAGACCCGTCCCCCACTGCGCGGAGGGCGTGGGGCTGGGACCCAGCAGGGCTGCTGTCACCCACGATGCTCAGGCCGTGGCCAGGACGAGGGGCGGCCGCGTGCACCCAGCATTTCGCTGACCCAGCCCCGGGGGAGGACCTCAGCCAGCGGCCAGGATATGAGCCCAGGATGGCCCTGCCCCCTACCCACCCTCTGCCCCAGCCCCAGCCTGGAAGTCCCAATGGAAGACACTCCGGCGGGGGTGAGGGGTGGCACTCGGTCCCCCTGCCACTCCCTTCTCCCCCCACCCTCCGGCCGCTTCCCAAGCCCACCTGCACCTGAGGGAGGGAGGGAGGGACAGCGTGTGGGCGGGCCGGGGACCCTGGGGGCGCCGGGCTCAGCAGTCACGATGCCCGCCCCCGCCCCTGCCGCTGGGGGCTGAGCCTGTGCGTCTCATGCTGCCCGGGCGGGCCGGGCCGGTGTCTCCCGCAGGTGCCCGGTACGTCGCCTGTCACATCCACAACTGCTCGGAGCAGGCGCTGGTGGCGCCATCCGCGGCCCCCGTGGACCCCGGCTCCCTGACAGTGCAGGATGATTACATCTTCTTCAAGGTGCGCGGTGCAGATGCGGTGGAGGCGGCTGCGGGAGCCCGGTGGTTCTGGGAGGCTGTGGGGGCGGGGCAGGCTCGGGAGGGGGAGAGCGGCCCCTGGGCTCTGGGTGCTGCTTGCTTGGGAGGCTGCTGGCACTCCCAAGCCCCTCCCTCGTGCAGCCTGGAGGCGGGAGGGCAGCAGAGCTCGGAGGCCCCGTCCCTCTCTGCTGAACGCCACAGCGAGGGGGTGGGGCGCGCGTCCTTGCCACCACGTCTGGCGGAAGTGGGCCCCGGGCATGTCCGCGCATGGCTCCCCAGGGAATGCAAACTTCTACAGGAGCAAGGAGGCTGCTCGGGCCTGCTCCTGTCTGTCTGGACTGTGTCGCATCCTCCAGGAAGCCTGCCCTGCCTCCCCCGGCCCCAGGGCCCGCCAGGACCCCGGCCGGCAGCATTGCAGAGCTGCCTGCTCGGGCCGGGAGAGCTCCGGGTGAAGTGGCCTGGTCTCGGTGCCGTCCCGGTCTGCACGTGCGGCTGAGTGACAGGCGGGCGTGGAGGGGTGGTGACCAGGAGGCCCCCCTGCAGGGCTCCACGGAGGAGACGGCGTCCCCGGCTGCGCACAGCGTGTGTCTCAGTCACGAGCACCTGGCGCGCAGGGACCGAGCCCCTTAAAACTGTGCTTCCCCCTGCCAGGCGACCGCCATGAACCGAACCAAATACTACGTCTCCTACCGGCGCAACGAGTTCGTCCTGATGAAGCTGCCCAAGTACGCGTTGCCCAAGGTAAGAGCTCCCGCACACCTGCTCTGTGGCCGGCTCCCACGTGGCTCCCGCACGCCTGCTGTGTGGCCGGCTCCCACGTGGCTCCCGCACACCTGCTCTGTGGCCAGTTCCCACGTGGATCCCGCACGCCTGCTCTGTGGCCAGCTCCCACGTGGCTCCCGCACACCTGCTCTGTGGCCAGCTCCCACGTGGCTCCCACACATCTGCTCTGTGGCCGGCTCCCACGTGGCTCCCACAACCTGCTCTGTGGCCGGCTCCCACGTGGCTCCCGCACACCTGCTCTGTGGCCAGCTCCCACGTGGCTCCCGCACACCTGCTCTGTGGCCAGCTCCCACGTGGCTCCCACACACCTGCTCTGTGGCCGGCTCCCACGTGGCTCCCGCACGCCTGCTGTGTGGCCGGCTCCCACGTGGCTCCCGCACACCTGCTCTGTGGCTGGCTCCCACGTGGCTCCCGCACACCTGCTCTGTGGCCGGCTCCCACGTGGCTCCCGCACACCTGCTCTGTGGCCGGCCCCCACGTGGCTCCCGTGCTCCTGCTCTGTGGCCAGCTCCCACGTGGCTCCCGCACACCTGCTCTGTGGCCAGCTCCCACGTGGCTCCCGCACACCTGCTCTGTGGCCAGCTCCCACGTGGCTCCCGCACGCCTGCTGTGTGGCCGGCTCCCACGTGGCTCCCGCACGCCTGCTCTGTGGCCGGCTCCCACGTGGCTCCCGCACGCCTGCTCTGTGGCCGGCTCCCACGTGGCTCCCGTGCTCCTGCTCTGTGGCCGGCTCCCACGTGGCTCCCACAACCTGCTCTGTGGCTGGCTCCCACGTGGCTCCCACACGCCTGCTGTGTGGCTGGCTCCCACGTGGCTCCCACAACCTGCTCTGTGGCCGCCTCCCACGTGGCTCCCGTGTGCCTCCTCTTTGGCCAGACCCCCTGTGGCTCCCATGTACCTGCTCTGTGGAGGTCCCCTGTGGGCCTGGTGCATCCCAGTCGCCTGTCAGACGCCCCGCTTGGTCTGTGCCTCGGTCCCCAACCACTCCCCCTCTGCATGACATCACAGAGCAGAGGGGCTCAGCGGGGCCTCCCTCCCCACCACCCCAGCCCAGGGGCCCGTGAGACTCAGAGCTGAACTGTGGGCCGAGGGGCCCAGGCCGCCCCCAGGGGACCTTGTGCCACGCGAGCTCAACTGGGCGGGTGGGTGGGGGGACACCGCTCCTCGCTCATAGAGCCTGGCTCTTGCCTGGCCTCAGATGCGGGGCTGCTTCTGCCCTGTCTCACCCCACAAACGGTGGGCATGCAGGGAGATGGGGAGTACCACAGCCCTGGGGGGGGTCCCAGGAGGAGCGCCTGGCAGTCCCACTGGACAGAGGCTTCAACCCCGGGGCCGGGAGACGCCCGGGGAACCCAAGGGGCACTTGGGGAGATGCCCCTGCCGTGCGCAGAGCAGGAGCCGTGGCAGAGCGGCGACGAGGGGCAGGAGTGGGGGCTCGGGAAAGGCGGAGAGGGGTGGGAGCGAGAGAGTGGGAGTGGAGGCGTCGACGGAGGGCGGGCAGAGAACCGGAGACCGGGCATCCTGGTGCCCGAGGCTGAGGGGCAGGGGAAGAGACACTGGTGAGAGCCCAGCCCAGGGAGCCCCCGCCACCAGCGGGGGGCCACCAGGAACTGGGGTGACGCCGGTGGGGAGAGGAGGGGTGGAAGAGGAAGTGGAAGGGGAGGAGGAAGAGGAGGAGGAAGGGGCAGGAGGGGTTTGAGAGAGTGATGACCCCGAGCTTCCCCAGACTGGTGGGGGTGCGTGGCAGGACCGCAGCTGTCTGCTGCACCCCGGGGATGGCTCCACATACACACATGCACACACATGCACACCCATCCACCCACATAAGCATGCACCATGCACACCATGCATGCACACGTGCACACGCATGCACACACATGCACACCATGCATGTGCATTTATGCGTACACCCATACACCCCTGAGCAGGCAGGGTGACCACGCCATGCCGCTCCAGGGACTGAACAAGGCGTCCCCGGCGGGCGAGGCTCCGCCACACCCAGGGTAGCACAGGGTGGTGCTCCCCCATACAGCCAGAACACCCCGTGACACGCAGGGAAACCCCGACATGGGTGCCCGAGGGTTGAGGTCAGGCCCTCGGGACAGTGCTGCAGGTCCTGGGTCAGCTTCTGAGGGGCCCAGACCCTCACCCTGGCTGGCCCGGTCATCGCTGGCCCAGCGCCAGCCACGCCTCGGGGGCTAAGCAGCGGCGCCTCCAGGGAGGCCACGGGGCCTGGCCCCTGGGCGAGGCCCCCATCGCCGGGCAGCAGGACCAGCACCGAGGTGCGGGGCGGGAGGGGACGAGGCTGCTCCGGCCCCCTCGGCTGCGGCTGACCCCCTGCCCGCCCCCAGGACCTGCAGGTGATCAGCACGGACGGGAACCAGGTGTTCGTGGCGGTGCAGGAGTGGCACCAGACAGACACCTACAACCTGTACCAGTCGGACCCCCGCGGCGTGCGCTACGCGCTGGTGCTGGAGGACGTGCGCAGCTCGCGCCAGGCCGAGGACAGCGTGCTCATCGACGTCCTGGAGGTGGGTGCTCCCCGGCCCCGCCCATGGGGCCTCCGGGCAGGGCCGTCCCCGGAGCTTCGATGCCGAGGGCCCCTGTCCCCCCGGGCGCCCCCTCCTCTGCTGCCTGCCCCTCCCCGAGCCTGCGTGCCCTGAGCGTGCCGAGGCCCCGACCACGCAGCCTCGCTGGGTCCTGGGGCGGCAGAGGCTCCCGAGCGGAGGTGGCCCGGCTCCATGCCTCCCCCAGCAGCCGGAGCCATTCCCTGCCCCCAAGAGTCACCGTGTGACTGAGGAGGGGACTGGGCAGGTCCCAGCCCGGTCCGGCAGGCGCAGTCACTGTGGGTGGTGGGCAGAGTGCGAGGGGGGGCTGGGAGCGGCTCCGGGCCACACTGCATGTCCCTGACGTGTGTCCCACAGGCCACGCTCTGGGTCCCATGTGTCCCATGAGCCACGCTCTGGGTCCCGCCCTGGGGACACACGGAGCAGGAACCTGGGGGCTCCCGGCAGCACCTGGGTGCACAGGGCGTGGGTGGAGGGCTGGCCAGGGCAGGGCAGGGAGTGCCCGGTCTCCGACTGGGGGCCCAGAACCGAGAGCGGGACAGTCACACTCGGCCCCCAGCAGCCCCGGGACAAACAGCGGGGAGTGGGCGGCGACCTGGGGGCCACCTCGTTCAGAGCCGGTGTCGGGCAGACCCCCCGGAGACTCGGGGTTCCAAGACTGTGGACGCCCCAGCAGCAGGCCCGGGAACCAGCGTCCTGCCCGCACTCGGGCTCTGGGGGGGGGCAGCTGCCCCTGCCCAGCCGTGCCCCTGGTGTCCCCTCCCCCCTGCCTCGTGTGAGCTGAGGACCCCCTGCCCGTGGGCTCAAGTGGGGCTCTGAGCCCAAGGCTGTCACCGTCCATGGCGGGAACGCGGCAGCCGGCGCCTGCGAGCTGAGCCCCAGCGGTGCTCGGTCAGTGCCTGCATCGCCCCAGCCTCGGGCTCGTCACCTGGAAATGGCTGTCCCACACTCACTGCACACACGTGCCTCGGGACACACTCACACACGTGTACACACACTGCACACACGTGCCTCAGGACACACACACGTGTACACACACTGCACACACGTGCCTCGGGACACACACGTGTCCACACACACTGCGCACACATGCCTTGGGACACACGTGTCCACACACACTGCACACACATGCCTCGGGACAGCACTCACACACATGTCCACACACTGCACACACGTGCCTCAGGACACACACACGTGTCCACACACACTGCACACACGTGCCTCGGGACACACATGTGTCCACACACACTGCACACACGTGCCTCGGGACACACACACATGTACACACACACACTGCACACACTGCACACACGTGCCTCGGGACACACACATGTGTCCACACACACTGCACACACATGCCTTGGGACACACGTGTCCACACACACTGCACACACATGCCTCGGGACAGCACTCACACACATGTCCACACACTGCACACACGTGCCTCGGGACACACACACGTGTCCACACACACTGCACCCATGTGCCTCGGGACACACACACGTGTCCACACACACTGCACACACATGCCTTGGGACACACGTGTCCACACACACTGCACACACATGCCTTGGGACACACGTGTCCACACACACTACACACACATGCCTCAGGACACACTCACACACATGTCCACACACACTGCACACACATGCCTCAGGACACACACACATGTCCACACCCACTGCACACATGTGCCCCTTCACATGCACTCACCCGCGTGTCCACACATGCACAGTGCACACACACATGCCTCATCACACTGACACGTGTCCGCACACACTGCACACACGTGCCCCTTCACACACACGTGTGCACACCCTGGTCACACGTGCCTCTTCACGTGCCCCCACCTGTTTGCACACGTGTTCTCACACATGCACGCACTTCCACGCCCCTCTCGCCTCTCCCAGTCTCCTGCAGACCCAGCAGAGCCTGGGGGAGCACAGGCCGCCCTGGCGTGGAGCCCGGAGTCCTGCCACACCCGGCGTGGTGGCGCCGTTCCTCGCCAGGAAAGCGGGCTCTGGCTCGGGCCCTGCTCCCGGCGCGAGGTCGGGACGTTCGAGCGCCGAGATCTGCACGCCTTGTGTTCGTGCTGAGTGAAGGCTGTGATGGGACCAGACCTTCAGGGACCTGGGGGCGGGCACTACTGCGTGCCCGGGCCACCCGGGTCCCCGCACCCCCCAGGGCCGGCGTGCTGGTCCGGGACCGGCTGTCTGGAGGGCAGAGCGGAGGCGCCGCAGAGCTCGGAGTCGGTGGAGGTGGGGTGACCGGCACCTCGGCCCCCAGGGCTCTGCTCCCCGCTGGCGCCGGGGCCCTGCCTGCGGCCTGGGAGCGGGCGGAGCTGCCAGTCAGCTAGGGCAGGGCGGGGGCGGGGAGCCGCGCGTGCTGGGCTCCCCGGGGTCCTGATCCTCCTGTCCCGCCCAGGTCAGAGGGGTGAAAGGGGTCTTCCTGGCGAACCAGAACGTCGGCGGGAAGGTGACGACCCTCATCACCTACAACAAGGGCCGCGACTGGCACCTCCTGCGCCCGCCCAGCACCGACATGAACGGGCGGCCGACCCACTGCGAGCCCGTGAGTGCCCGCCTGGGGCGCCCGTCACAGGAGGACCCTCTGGCTGCGGTGGGGAGGGGTCCCAGAGGGAAGTGGGCCTCGGCTTCCCCCACAAACATGCGGCGCGACAGTCTGTCCCCAGCTGCGTGCGTCACCTGTGCCCCCGAGCTGTGGGGGGCCCAGCCAGGAGACTGCCAGGCAGGGTGTGCCCTGTGCCTCTCACTTCCTCCTGGGAGCAGCCCCGACAGGCTCCCACGGAGACAGCCGAGGCACGAGAAGACGACTAGGGAGTGCACCTGCTGAGTCCTGGTGGACATGCGGCCCAGCCCTGCCCCACTGCGGCCCAGCCCTGCCCCCTGCAGCCAGCCCCGCCCCCCACATGGCCCCGCCCCACCCCCAAGGCCCGCCCCACCCCAACACGGCCCCAGCTGGGCTGGAGCTGTCCTCGTCCTTCCCCATCCGCCCACCTGCTCCCCCCATGCACCCCTGCAGACCCTGCTTCTCCCCAGAAAAGCCACAGGGGAGCGTCTGACCTCTGGCTGAGGGGGCTTTAATCAATATTTATTTACTTAATTACGCATTCATCTAAAAGGCACACGCGAGAAAGCGAGTGAGCTTCCACCTCTGGTTCTCTCCCGTCGGCCACAGCAGCCCTGGCTGGGTCACACGGAGGCCAGGAGCCCCGAACTCATCCCAGCCTCCTGTGTGGACGGCAGGGACCGGGTGCCTGGCCGTCAGTCAAGGCCTTCCCAGGCCCGATTAGCTGGAAGATGGCAGCCACGCAGGTGTCGCCCTGCCGTAGCACCGGCCCCTCAGGCCAGCTTCTGCTAAGGACGCGGCCTCCTTCTCTGCCCTCGCAGCCCGACTGCCACCTGCACCTGCACCTGCGCTGGGCGGACAACCCCTACGTGTCGGGCACTGTGCACACCAAGGACACGGCCCCGGGCCTCATCATGGGCGCAGGTAGGTGCTGCCGTGAGCATGCAGGTGGCCTCTGTGTGTGCTGCTTGGTGGGTGGATGGATGGATGGACGGGTGGACAGACGGATAGGTGGTGGGTAGATGGATGGATGATGATAGATGGACGGACAGATGGGTGATGCATGAATGGATGGATAGGTGGGCAGGTGGGTGGATGGACAGATGGGTGAGATATGGGTGGGGGGACGGATAGCCAGGTGGGCAGGCGGGTGGTGGATGAATGGATAGACAGATGGACAGGTGGACAGGCAGATGGGTGGATGGATGGATGAACGATAGATGGATGGACAGATGGGTAATGTGTCAACAGATGGATAGGTGGTGGGTAGATGGGTGGGTGGATGAATGGATGATGGATGGACGAGTGGACAGGTGGATGGATGGATGGACAATAGATAGATGGACAGATAGTGGATGGATGGGTGGATAGGTGGACAGATGGACGAGGTGTGGGTGGGTGGACGGATGGCCAGGCGGGCCGATGGTGGCTGGACCCGGGGTGGGAGGTGGGTGCACAGACGGATGGCTGGGTGTGGGCGGGTGGGCGGCTGGAGGGAGGCGGTGGTGGCGGACTTCAGAACTGACGCGGGCTCGCGCTCGCTCTGCTCGGAGGGCACCTGTTGACGGTTCATCCGAGGCCAGCCGGCTCCTTTGGGATTTTCTCACAATTTCTAAACCTGACTCCACGTAAAGTACTTCTGCAAGTGTCGCGCAGATAAGGGCCCCTGTGGCAAGTGACTGACAGGGCCCTCAGGGCAGGGGCCCCTGGGGAGCCACACGAGGGTCATCCTCCCGGTCCCCCAACCCCAGGTCTCTGCCAGGTAACCGTGCAGGGCGCCTTGCAGTGCTGCTCCGGGAGGCCAGCGCCCCCTGGTGGCCGCGGCGGTTCCCTGGCACTTGGCGGTCGGGGAGCTCCGACCTGGGCTGGTGCTCCCTGGGCTCAGCTTCCTCACCTGTGAGAGGAGGATCCCCCGGTGACGGCCACGCCATCGGCCTGAGACCCTTGGGCGGCCTTCGGGCCATGACCGACCCAGCCAGCCCCAGCCCGGGCACAAGGGCCTGGAAATGGTGGCAGTGCCCCCGGATGTCGGCTTTGGCGTCCACCCAGCGTCCACTCAGCAAAGCCTTCAGTGGGCACCTGCAGTGCCCCCACACCGCCTGCCCGGGGCCTCTACACAGGCGGCCTGTGTGTCCCGCCCCCGGCCCTGGCCATGCCGCCACACCCTTGTCCCTGAGCCATGCCCCCACCACCGCTGCCTGGGGCCCCCACCTGAGCATGGCTCTCAGGCCCAGCCGCGCCTTCTCAGCACCCTGGGCCTGGGACCTGTCTGTGGGGACCTCCTGGGCGAGAGCCACCAGGAAGTGGCCGCCCCTCAGAGCGATGTGCTCCTTGTCTTCTGGGCCAGGGAACCTGGGCTCGCAGCTGGTGGAGTATAAGGAGGAGATGTACATCACGTCGGACTGCGGGCGCACCTGGCGGCAGGTAGGGCGGGGGAGGGCCTGGGCTGCCCGCTCCCCCCTCCCCGACTCCCAGGAGAGGCGTCCGTTCTGCCGGCCCCTCCTGTCCCAGAGGCCTTTGGGTGAGGGGCCGATGAGGGGCTGCGGCCGGCTCCTCCGGTGGCAGGTGCACCTGGGAGAGGCTGGGCCGGGCCGTTTGCTCGGTGGCTGCTGATGGGAATGCCACGTGCCAGAGACACTTCTGGGCAGACGCGTCCCGCTGATGCCCGAGAAAGGTCAACGCCGGGACCGAGGGCGGGGCGGTCCCCCGAAGCCGTGACGCCCAGGGTTCTGGCAGGGGTGGCTGCTGGGCGTGGGGATAGGGCTGGGGGGGGGGGTGCCTGGGGCATGCGTGGTGCAGCAGCGTGGCAGGAGGTGAAGGGAGGGGCGGTCCCCCACCAGCGCTCTGAGCGCCACCGCCGGCCTCGGCAGGGGTCTGGGCTGCCGTCGCAGGCACCTGTGCTCTGCTGGGGCTCCAGGCTCCTGGCCCTGGCTGGCACCCCGCCTCTGCCCCGGCTCTTTCTGGGCGTGGGCAGGGAGGCCCCCGTGGACGCGGGTCCTCCGCCTTCGCAGAGCCACCCGAGAGGCTCCCCTAACAGAGTGGGCTTCCTGCTTCGGGTCGGCGCCTGCACGCCTGAGCACCGGCCCCAGCGGCTCCCCCGCCGATGCGCTAATCCCACCCTGCCGCGTGCACCTGCCGCGCGGGCGAGGCCCTGACATTTGTTAATGACATGCAAATGACATGCGGGGAACGGGAAGTTTGAAAAGGGCAGTGGAGGCTACCGGAGGGGGATCTTTCTATTCTGCTACGCCGCGAGGTCACCCCCCAACCCCCCGCCAGACCACAGGCGGCGACACGGGCGAGCTCCCCACCCAGCAGGACACCCGAGGCAGCCCGGCCGGCGCTCTGGCCAAGCCGGCTGCTCAGGGGTCAGATCCGCACGGGGCTCCCTGGACCCGGCCTGGGACATGCCCGTGCCCTTGGGAAGTGGCAGCGGCTCGGGGTGGGGTTCTGGGGAGGCGGAGGAGGGCGTCCTGGGTCTCGCTAGGGGAGGCGCTGGGCCTGGGCGGGGGGCGGGGAGCCAGGCCACGGCGGGGGGCGGGGGGGCATCCCAGCGTGTCTGGCTTGCGCAGAGCTGAGCGGCCTCTGTGAGCGGAACCCCGGAGTCTGTAATCAGCGCAGCCTTGGGAACCCAGTGCCCGGGGCCCTACAACCCGGCCAGGAAGTGCTGAGGGACCCCAGGCTGGGGCTCAGCACCGGGACGCAGGGAAGGGGGAGTGGGGCCGGGGCTGCCCGACTGCCCCCCCCCCCCGCCGGGGAGCGTGGAAAACCCCAGAGCCGCCACCACCAGGGCCCGGCCGAGGGGAGCAGCGCTGCTTTCGGGGTCCCTGAGGGAGCTGCCTGCAGAGGGGGGTGGCTTGGGGGGTCCCAGCCCCATTGGTCTGGTGTCTGACGGGGGTCACAGGGCCAGCCAGGAAGCAGACAGACAGGCCCCGGGTCCTCGTGCAGGGGCCCCCCCAGACACCACAATGGGGTCATCTCCACCCTTGACCCTGAACCACCAGTGTCAACGCTGGGGACCCCGCCTTGCGCACACGCGGCTTTGCCAGGCACCCACGCCAGTATCCAAGCCACGGCAGCCCCCACCGTCCCGGGGGCGGGCACTGCCAGCGTCCTGTCCATCCTGAGACAGCTGGCTGCAGGGGCCAGAGTCCACGCGGCCCCACACTGAGTGTCCACGCGGCCCCGGCCACGCCCCACTCAGCTCGGCCAGCTCCATCCTGGGGGAAGCCGGCTGCAGAGCCATCAGGCTCCGAGAAACCCACTGCCTGGTGTCTGCAGCCCCACCCCCGACCCAGCAGGCGGCAGAGTCGGCTCCCACGGGAGCTGGACACGGGGCAAGGGAGGACGCGTGAGGCCCGGGGACGCAGGACTGGCCGTGGCGTTCTCGGGGCAGCCTCGCTTCCCTGGCCACCAGGGGTCCTGCCAACACATTCTCGGTGGAGGGGTCCAGCTTCTGGAACATTCTCGAGACAGGGGCCCATCGCTCTGTGGGCCAGCCCTCCCCGGAGGGGCTCTGGGCCACAGCTGCTCACTCCCCCCCCCCCTGCACAAGGGCTTCCTGGGGCTGTCCCGTGAGCAGTGGGCAACGCCAGTGAGGCTGACCACGAGCAGGACATGTCGGGAAGAGCTTGGCAGGCAGGAGGCAGCATGTGCAAAGGCCCTGAGGCAGGCTCCGGGAGAGGAGACCAGAGCCGCTGGGAGGATTGCGCGGAGGGCGGGCAGGGCCCCTCCTGCAGAGCCCTGAAGGCCGCGGAGAGACTGGCGCTGGATTCCAGGGACACGGGGGACACTGGGAGTTCTGGTGGGGTGCAGGGCGGGGGTGCTGGGGCTCGGCCTGGGGGCTCCCCAGCTCTGCTGCTGTCCCCGTTCCTAAGATGCGGGGGTCTCGGCCAGGCGTCTGCGCTCTCCGGCGGTTTCTGGCCTGACCTCTGTCCTGACCATGGGGGTCCGTGGTCCGGGTGTCCAGGCTGCTGGCACGGTGCCGCATCCACCCCCCACCCCGAGTCCCACACACTCTGTGTGCGTGAGAAAGACCGGCCTAGGGGCACGCGGACCCGAGAGCGGCCGTGCCCTCGGGGGCCTGGCTGCTGCCCACAACCCCAGCCAGGCCGTTGAGAGCGCTGCTCCAGACTGGCGCCCCCAACCCCGCTCAGGCCCCGCCGGGCACCCCCAACCCCACTCAGGGCCCTGCCAGTGTCCACAGCCCGGCCCGGCCCCACCCCCACCAGGCCCCGCCCCACCCAGGGGCCCCCCACCCTCAGGCCCTGCCCCCCACTCAGGCCCCACCCTGCCCCTCAGGCCCTGCTCCCATCCCTCAGGCCTCCGCCTCCACCCCTCAGGCCCCGCCCACCCATCAGGCCCCGCCCCACTCAGGCCCCGCCCCACTCAGGCCCCGCCCCCTCTCCTGCAGGCCTTCGAGGAGGAGCACCACGTCTTGTACCTGGACCATGGGGGCGTGATCGTGGCCGTGAAGGACACCTCCATCCCCCTGAAGATCCTCAAGTACGGGCCTGGGCGCCAGTGCCCCCGCGAGGGCCCCCAGAACGGTCTCCCCACGGGGCCAGGGCAGGGAGAGACCCTGGCACAGCTCCCACACCTCCCCGGGTGGCAGAGATGGGCAGAGCGTGGTGGGGGCGAGGCAGAGGGAGGCCTGGAGGGCTCCCTGGGGGAGGTGACTTTTACTCAGAACAGGAATCCGTTAACTGCGGTGGCCTGTGCAGGTGTGAGCTCAGCACCCAGAGGGCACGGCTGGGCCAGCGGCCGAGGGGCCAGTGTCACTGTACCCCTGGGCAGGCTCGGCCTCGGGTGAGGGCTTCCAGGGCCCGGTGAGCCTGCAACCAGGGTGCCCGGGTAACGGAGCCGGGGCTGTCGGCTGTGGCTTTGCTAAGTCCTGCCACACCCCGCAGGGTGGGGCTGACGCCTGGCCGGCCCCAGAGGTGGCCTGGGCGGGACAGGGGCACTGCCCGGGGTCACGGCCGCCCCCCCCCACCCCGGCAGGTTCAGCGTGGACGAGGGCGTCACCTGGAGCACACACAACTTCACCAGCACCTCGGTGTTCGTGGACGGGCTGCTGAGCGAGCCGGGGGACGAGACGCTGGTGATGACGTGAGTGCCCGGCGCTGGGCCCTGGGCGGTGGCAGCAGGGCCGAGCCGCTCCCCCAGGCCCGGGTGCTCCCACCAGGAGGGCCAGGCCCCCCGTGCCCCGCCCACTGCAGGGGTGGGGTGGGGTCTGCAGAGTGGGAGGTGTGCTGGAGGGGGGGCTAGCCCTCCGTAGGAGGTTCCTTGGTGGGCACCAGGGCGGGGCCCTGGCTGGGACGTCAGCTGGGACCCCGGTGGTAGCGCTGGGGCTCGGGGGAGGGGCCGAGGGAGGTGGGCCGGGCCTGGGTCCGCCACTGCCCTCTGTGTGGACCTGGTGGAGTCTGGGAGCAGTGGGCAGTGCCCGTCCTGCCCAGAGTCGGGGCCCCAGCAAGGAGCAGGTGACTCGGGGGTGTCCAGGCCCCCGCCGGCGCATCCTCGGCCCAGAGGCGGCCTGAGGCAGGATGGACGGCGGGCGCCCTGGTGGGCTCTGAGCCCCCTCCTGGCTCTCCTCAGCCCCGCCCACGGCCCCGGGCTAATGGCTGACTTCCTGGCTGGGGCGCTCGGCCCACCCTGCCCCAGAGGGGGCTTTTCCTGGGGCTCCCCGGCCTCTGCTGCCTGCTGGGGAGCCCTGGTGCCTCCTGCCCAGGCTCCTGCTCCCCTGGGGCTGTGGGTGGGGCTGGCCCGGGGGCCCGAGGGAGGTGACATTGGCAGCACAGCAGGACCACCGGCTGGAAGGGGCGTCCACACGTGGGCAGAGGTGTGAGGCTGCAGGCGTGTGGACGAGGCGCCCGCTGCACCCTGCGGCCCATGGGAGGGGGAAGGGGAGGGGGAGGCGGCGGGGGGAGGGGGGCCAGAGGGGGCCCCGGCAGCCCGCAGAGCCCGGGCTTCTGTTTGTGAAATGGGTGAGGGCGTCTGGGGAGTGGATGTCACACACGTGTGTTGCGTGTGTCCACGTGTGTGCAGGAAGGTGTGTGTGAGAGTGTATGTGCATGCTGGCATGTGTCTGTGTGTGTGTTGTGTGTGCATGCGTGCATGTGTGTACGCGTGTGCATGCATGTGAAAGTGCAGGCGTGTGTGCATGTGTGTGCATGTGTGTGCACATGTGCAGGTGTGTGTGCATTGCTGTGTGCAAGTATGTGCAGGCGTGTGTGTATGTGTGTACAGACATGTGTTTTCATGTGTTGTGTGCATGTGTGTACACATGCACATGTGTGTGCACGGGAATGTGTGCCTGTGCGTGCACAGGGGCGGGGGGACTGGGGGGAGGAAGCTGGGCTCAGGGCGGGCGCTCAGCGCGTGACTGCCCGCCAGGGGAGGAGGGACAGCGCGGGGAGCTGTGTGGCCCTGGCCTTGCTTTTCCCTCCTGTGAAATGGGCTGGACCCGGGACTCGGCTCTCAGGCTGTGTGTGAGCTTCCAGCACACGGGGGCCCCGAGGGCTCTGCCGCCCCCACCCGCTGAGGCCGCGGGCACCGGCAGGGACAGTGCAGCTCTGCAGGCCGCGGTCCCTCACCGTCCTCCGTGGCTGGCCCTGTCCAGGTGGGACGATGGGCCTGTGGCTCAGCTGTGGAAAGCCGTGGCCATGGTCATCTGACCACGGGTCACTCCGGGCGCAGCGGGAGGACCGGCACAGGGCCCAGGCTCAGGACCCCGCCGAGGGCCTGCTTCCCCGTCCAGCAAGGGGCTGAGGTGTGTGGGGCCGACAGGGTGACAGCAGCAAGCACAGACCACCGTGGCAGCGTGGCCACGCCTGCCAGGGGCTCCAGCACCCCGCCGCTCGGTGCACGGAGCCCCGAGGGAAGGCGGCTTGCAGGGCGGGGCCAGCGCCAGGCTGAGGTGGCCTCCTGTCCGGCCCCTGCTTGGTCCCCAGGGTCTTCGGCCACATCAGCTTCCGCTCCGACTGGGAGCTGGTCAAGGTGGACTTCCGGCCCTCCTTCCCCCGGCCGTGCAGCGAGAGCGACTACAGCGCCTGGGAGCTCAGCAGCCTGCAGGTGGGGGCCGGGGCGCGGCTGCACCTGCCAGCAACCCCTCCTCCAGGAAGCCTGCCAGACCCACAGCCGGCTGTGCATGCCAGGGCCTCCTGCGGGGCCCTCTGGAGCCGCCCCACTGGAACTGTGGGTGCAGTGAGCGCACGCCGCTACCCCCCCCCCCCCGCGGGGAGAAGGCGGCCCTGTGGAGTCGGTTACAGAGAAATGATTGTGACTCCCGGGAAGGCAGGGGACGGAGGCCTCGGGCAGCCTGTCGTGTGGGGACCCGCGTGGGGACCACGCACCAGGGACAGGCGGGCACAGCTCTGAGGGTCTCCAGCCAGAAGTGGGGGCCTGTGGGTGGAGACATGGAGGGAGGCGGGTTCCTGCGAGCCAATTGAACAGGGCACTTGCGGGAGGGGGTGGGGCTTTTATGAAGGGGCGGGGCTGTCGGATGTGGGGGGAGCCCCAGCAGATGGGAGAGGGCGTCATTATGGGGGGGGGGGGTCTGCTAAAACTACCCGACCAGGAGGGGCACGGACAAGGCCCGCGAAGGCTCTGGAGCTCGGCCCGGGCCCTGCCTGTGCTGGGTGGTGGCGGACCCCAGGCCTCGGTTTCTCCAGCGTGGGGCGGACGCCCGCCCGCGGCTCACGCCCGTCCCGCCCACCTCAGGGTGACCGCTGCATCCTGGGCCAGGCGCGGAGCTTCCGGAGGAGAAAGCCGGCGGCCTGGTGCGTGCAGGGCAAGGCCTTCACGTCAGCGCTGACGTCGCGGCCCTGCGCCTGCCGGGCCTCGGACTTCCTGTGGTGAGCGCAGTGCCCCACGCCCCCACGCCCCCACGCCCCCACGCCCCCACGCCCCCACGCCCCTCGGCCAGCGCAGCCCGGGAGGAGGCCCACGGGTCTGTGGGCTTGTTGGCCTCACGTAGGGAGGGAAGAGGAAGCGCGGGGCTTGGGGTCTCGGGGCTCCTGCCCCCAGCCCTGCCCACGCTGTCCCCTGTGGCCCAGGCGCCGCCCTCTGGCCTGGGCCCCGCCCCCTCGGCCGGCCCCGCCCCTCCGGGGTGCTCCTGGCCCCCACCCTGGGCAGCGGCCCCGCAGAGCGCCCGTCCAGCCGGCCCGGCCTGTCCTGTCCCCGCAGCGACTACGGGTTTGAGCGAGCGCCCGTCGGGGAGTCCAACACCAGCAGGTGCTCCGCCAACTTCTGGTTCAACCCCTTGTCGCCCCCTGACGACTGCGCTCTGGGCCAGACCTACACCAGCAGCCTCGGGTGAGCTGGGGGCGGGGCTGAGCTGGGGGCGGGTCCTGGGCTGGGGCCTTCCCCCTCAGGCTGGAGCTGCAGGCACCCCCCCACTCTGGGAGGGACAGGGAGCAGGAGGAAGAGGCCCTGGGGGTGGCAGAAATGCCCCTGACGTCCCCCGGGGGAGCTGAGGACGCGGCTGGGGGAATGGACGCTCACAGCCCGCACCTGCCGTCCGCCCACCGCGGTCCCCTGTGCTCAGCTGTGCTGCTTCCCCCAGGCACACACCTGTGTCGTTGTCTGTAACCCGTGCGCCCATCCATAATCCGTCATCATCCACCTGTCACCCATAGTCCATCCACTGTGCACCCACGCATCACCTACAGTCCACCCGCTGTGTTCCATCCACCCAGTCCACCCCGTGATCCGTCCATCCGTGCGTCCATCCATCACCCACAGCCTGTCCGTCTGTAATCCATCCCCGTGCACCTGTGTCCCCATGCATCACCCATAGTCCACCCATCTTGCCACGGCCACGTGGGCAGCAAAGCCAAGGGTGGCCCAGCCCCCAGCTCACTGCCCTCCCGTTTCTCAGCCACGGCGTTCAGCCTGGCCCCTGAAGTCTCCCTCGGCGGCAGTAATGGGGCCGTCACCGCTGCTCGCTACTGTGGCCAGTTCTTGCTGCCGGCTGTCATCTGAGCGGTGCGAGCCGGCCCAGGGCACAGATCCGGCGTCGCCAGTCCTTCCCGCCCCCGGGCCTCGGTGTTCTGGTCTCTACAGTGGGGCCGTGGGAGGAGCTGAGCGGAGCCACAGAGGCCGGACCTCGGGGCAACGGGTGACGGGCGGCCCCACCAGACCCTGGGGCACCGCCCCCGTGTGACACGCCCCTCCCCCCCAGGTACCGGAAGGTGGTGTCCAACGTGTGCGAGGGCGGCGTGGACCTGCAGCAGAGCCCGGTGCAGCTGCAGTGCCCGCTCATGCCGCCCCGTGGCCTGCAGGTGCGCCTCCGTGGCGAGGCCGTGGCCGTGCGGCCCGGGGAGGACGTGCTGTTCCTGGTGCGGCAGGAGCGGGTGAGCGGAGGGACGCGGGCACGGAGGGGGTGGAGTGGATGGGCACGCGGTGGGTGCCTGTGCCCCCGTGCGTGGCTGCTGGCCACACACACGCGTGAGAGAGACCCGCTCATTCCCCGGCACGGCCATCACGCTGCTTCAAACCCCAGTTTCAGATCTAGTTCCCTCGGCATCTGAAACAGAAGGAATTCACACAGAGAGCCGGCGACGTGCCGTCGGTCATGCAAGCCGTGTGCGTGCGTGGGTCCCCGGGCCCGCAGGAAGCTCGCGGACGAGCTCGGGGGGAAGCTTGGGCCACAGTCAGTTTTCGCAGCAACTGCCTGTTACCCTCATTTTCCGGAACTTCCTGAAGTGCCCTGTGTACAGACAGATAAAGATGATGCAGGGCGTAAACATACATGCACGTGTTCAGTTACGTGAGTGTCCCACCAGCCTTTCAGCTCTTCTTCAAGATTTATTTGAAAGAGAGACAGAGACAGGGAGAGGGACAGAGAAAGGGAGAGGGACAGGGACAGGGAGAGAGAGGGAGAGAGGTCTTCCATCCGCTGGTTCACTCCCCAGATGGCTGCAACGTCTGGAGCTGGGCCGATCCAAAGCCAGGAGCCCGGAGCTTCTTCCGGGTCTCCCATGGGGTGCAGGGCCCAAGGACTTGGCCATCTTCCACTGCCCTCCCGGGCCCCAGCAGAGAGCTGGATTGGAAGTGGAGCAGTCGAGACTCGAACCGGCGCCCCCGTGGGATGCCGGCACTGCAGGCAGCGGCTTTGCCGGTTATGCCACAGCGCCGGCCCCTCTTCTCCCTGCTAGAGCAGATTGTTTTCCTCTGATTTTAGAAGCAGTGACCCTTGGAAAATGCACAGTAGATACCAAAGGGGTCACCAGGAGAGCCGTCCAGGGGAACGAGTGGATGTCTGCGTCTCCTCCCGCTCTGCCTGCGTCCCTGGAGCGCGGCTGTGGTCAGGAGCAGGGAGAAGCTGGTGTGCGCTGTGGGGGTAGACACCTGCGGGGCTCGCGGGGTCCCCAGGCTGGCGGTCAGCAGCGGGGCGGGCGGGGCTGCGGGCTCTGTGCACCTGCCCATCGGGCGCGTCCCGTGAGCCGCTGCCCTGGTACTTGGCCGCACCCCCCTCACCCCAAAGCTCCGATAGGTGAGGCCTCTCCCCCAGGGCCGCGCATTAGTGAGCGGCAGGGCTGGCCTGGGCCTCGGGACCGGACTCCTGGAGTCCCCGGTCCTGGTGCAGGCTCTGATTCCGTCTGTCCCAGGCTCCCTTGCCGACTGAGACCAGCCCAGTCCCCTGGGCGAGACGGGGCACCTCTGTCCCCCGCCGTGTCTTCAGGTGGCAGGAGGGAGAGCCCTGGCGTAGACCCAGCAAGGCTCCTGGTTCTGGGGTGGGCCGGAAAACGTGGCTGCCTGCTGCCCCCTAGTGGCCGGAATCCGCACTGCGTCTGCAGATTGCCAGCCCCGGGGGACCGGGACCCCAGGCTGAGCACCGGCCCCTCCTGCGGTTGTTGGCAGGCACCGGGCTGGGGCCCGAGGACGGTGGGCTCCCAGGAGGCCATGTGCTTCCTGGGGGAAGGGCAGAGGGAGTGCAGGAAGGGGGCAGCTGCGCACTCGTGCACACTTGAGTACACACGACAGACGTGTTCACACGTGTGCCCTGCACACCCGCAGGTGCACTGGTGACTCATGAAGACTCACACTCGTGCACACTCACATGTACACACAGGACACAGGTGCGTTCACACGTGTGCCCCGCACACCCGCAGGTGCACTGACGTGCAGACTCTGTTTGTTTGTGTTTTTTTTTTGTTTTTTTTTGTTTTTGTTTTTTTTGACAGGCAGAGTGGACAGTGAGAGAGACAGAGAGAAAGGTCTTCCTTTGCCGTTGGTTCACCCTCCAATGGCCGCCGCGGCCGCGCTGATCCGATGGCAGGAGCCAGGAGCCAGGTGCTTTTCCTGGTCTCCCATGGGGTGCAGGGCCCAAGCACCTGGGCCATCCTCCACTGCACTCCCTGGCCACAGCAGAGGGCTGGCCTGGAAGAGGGGCAACCGGGACAGAATCCGGCGCCCCGACCGGGACTAGAACCCGGTGTGCCGGCGCCGCTAGGCGGAGGATTAGCCTAGTGAGCTGCGGCGCCGGCTTGACGTGCAGACTCTGACACGTGTACACATGCACATATGACACAGATGTGTTCACACGTGTGCAGGTGCATTGGTGCACTCACATGCAGACTGTCACACTCGTGCACACTCGCGGGGCCTCTGCACACACGGTCACGCCCAGTCTCACGCGGGCCAGAAATCACACAGTGAGGCTCTAGGAATCGCACGTGAGAGCGGAGACCCCTGCAGGCAGCCCCGAGAGCCGAGACCCCGGGAGGCAGCCCCGAGAGCCGAGACCCCCGGGAGGCAGCCCCCTGACACGGGCGGGCGCAGGAGCAGCCTCTGCAGCCCCCACGGTGAAGCTCGGCCCGGCCCCCAACACTGGCACCAAAGCGAAGCTCCCGGCGCGCCGGCAGCCTCGTAGCAGCCATGGGAGAGCGCCTCTGGGGTTTAGGCTTGGAGCCCTAAAACGTGATGTCAGAGGGAGAGCGGGGCCCCGTTGGGCGGATCCTCTGCGGGCAGGAGGCTGTGTTGGGGGTGGGAGGGCGCGGGGACCCTGCCCGCCGTGGGGGGCGCAGGCGAGGGCGGGCACGGGGCGGTCCCGCGCAGCAGGTGCAGGCGCCAGGTGGGAGCCCAGGAAGGCGTGGGCGTCACCGGCGGTCAGGGTACACCGTGCACCTGCCGCCGCGGCTGAGGTGGTGACGGGCGGGCCCGAGAATGGCAGTTCCTTAAAGGCCGTGGTGCAGCCGTCACAGCCCGGCAGGCACGCGCCCCTGTGCACACGGAAACCTGTGTGTGCACGTTTGCAGCGGGCAGGAGGCGGGCTGACGGCGCCCACGGCAGCCGCGTGTGTCTCGGGGGACACCCCCACACCCCCCGACCTCAGCAAGCTGTCGGCTTCGGGGCAGGGCCAGGTGCCGACCAGAAGTGTGCCGGGCTCTGTCGCTTCATCCCTGGTCCCTAGGAAGGGTTCCGGGGGCGTGGCCTGCGGGGCGGGGTCACGCAGGAAGGGGCGGGGACACAGTGGACCTGAAGCTGCCTCTTCCCCTGCGTCCCCACCTCTGAGGGTCGGGCAGGAGGCTGCTGGCCGGTGAGGGACCCACGATGGGGCGGGGCTTCTCAGCACAGACCCCACGGCCGCGAGGAGCCGGAGTGCGGGCGTCCGGACGGGTCGCGGCGTCTTCCTTTTCTCTGCTGGGGTCAGGGGGCTCTGCCGGGTGCCGGCCTGGCTCACGGCCCAGCGGGGCCCTGCAGGGGGCCTCAGGTGGCTTGGCCCCGCCCCCGGGGCCCCGCCCACGCAGAGCAGGGAATAGAGGCGTGGCCTCGTGTCCCTGCAGGGAGACGTCCTGACCACCAGGTACCAGGTGGACCTGGGCGACGGCTTCAAGGCCATGTACGTGAACCTCACGCTGACCGAGGAGCCCATCCGGCACCGCTACGAGAGCCCTGGTGTCTACCGCGTGTCCGTCAGGGCAGAGAACTCGGCCGGGCACGATGAGGCCGTGCTGTTTGTGCAGGTCAACTGTGAGTCGGGGCGGGGGAGGGGCGGGGACGGAGGGGGGGGGAAGCAGACCCAGGCAAGGGGTGGGGGACAGCAGGGTGGGGCCCCAGGCAGGGAAGGGGCGAGGGAGGGGCAGGGACCCGGGTGGGGGAGGGCGAGGGGAGGGGCAGGGACGGGGCGGGGACCCAGGCGGGGGGGGGGGGGGACAGCGGGGCGGGGGAGGGACAGGGACGGAGGGGGGGAAAGCGGGGTGGGGGAGGGGCGGAGACCCAGGCAAGGGGTGGGGGACAGCAGGGTGGGGTCCCAGGCAGGGTAGGGGTGAGGGAGGGGCGGGGACCCGGGCGGGGGAGGGGCGAGGGGAGGGGCAGGGACCCGGGTGGCCCCTCCCCGTGCCCTGAACAGCAGTGGGGGCAGCAGTGATGAAGGTGGGGGGTGTCGTGGGTGGAATGACAGTTGGTGGTCGCCATGGAAACAGTGAAGGAGGTGTGGCAGGGATGGAGAAGCAGCCTCTGAGACGCCCGGGTGCCCCGCCCTTGAGCCTGACCCCTGTGGGGACCCTGCAGCCCCCCTGCAGGCCCTGTCCCTGGAGGTGGTCCCGGTCATCGGCATCAACGAGGAGGTGAACCTGACGGCCGCGCTGCTGCCCCTGAACCCCAACCTCACCGTCTTCTACTGGTGGATCGGCCACAGCCTGCAGGTGCGCTGGCCCAGCCCCCCACCCCTGCCCCTGCTGGCCCAGCCCCCCACCCCTGCCCCTGCCGGCCCAGCCCCCCTCCCCCTGCCCCTGCTGGCCCAGCCCCCCTCCCCCTGCACCTGCCGGCCCAGCCCCTGCACCTGCTCCTGCGGGCTCTGCCTGGGCTGGGGCAGGGCACGTTATGGGGGTCCCTGCCCTCAGGCCCCTCCTGGGGTGGGAGACGGCGTCACGGCAGGGGAGGCCCTTAGAGCAGCCCCACCGGGGCGGCAAGGAGGGGGAGCCAGGGCCGTTCTGCACGGGGGGGGGGAGACGGCCTGAGCCTGCGGAGTGCTGTGGGAGGGGGAGCTGGGGCCTCCAGACCCCGCAGCCGAGGCCGAGCCAGCCCGGGGCAGGGGCGGAGGGGCAGCACACTCAGGATGAAGCTCCCTAGACTGGGCACGGGGTCCGGAAGCTCTGGGTTCGAGTGTGGTCTCCGCTGCCTGTCTGATGGCCCCGTCTCTCGCTCCCTGTCCTGGGAGAAGCTGCCGCTCGGCGGGCGCCGGGCACTGTGCGTGTGCCACGCAGGCAGAGCCAGCCCCTGGCTGAGAACCGGCCACCCAGGGAGCCCGCACCCACCCGCCTGTGCCCCCGCAGCCCCTCCTCTCCCTGGAGAACTCGGTGAGCACCCGGTTTGCGGCGGCGGGCGACGTGCGGGTGACGGTGCAGGCCGCCTGTGGGAGCTCCGTGCTGCAGGACTCCAAGGTCATCCGCGTGCTGGGTGAGCCCCAGGGGGCCGGGTGGGGGGTGGCGGACACGGCAGCCACGTGACAGGCCCCCTCAGTGCCACTGGCACCTGAGAATGCCCCTGGGGCACAGCCAGCGGCAGGTCCCTGCTCTCTGGGAGGTGGGCTCCCCTTTCTGTGCCGCCCCCCACCTACCCCCAGCCCCCACGCACAGCTGGGTGGTGATGGGCGGGGCTGCATCTACAGAGCAGAGCTGGGGGGGTCTTGGACAGGGTGGGGAGGGGGGTGGAGGGGTAGACTTGTCCTGTGCGCAGCCAGGCCCTCCCCTCTGCGCACTATGGCCGCCCTCAGCCCTGGGTGCACGGGGAGGCGGCCTGTGCCTCCCCGGGGCCACTCGCTGGCCTGCTGCAGCCCACGACGGGCAGTGGGCGGGGCCTCAGCCAGAGGCTGCCCCCTGAGCAGCCCCGCCTCCGCCTCTCTGCAGATCAATTCCAGCTGGTGCCGCTGCAGTTTTCCAAGGAGTTGGACGCCTACAACCCCAGCACCCCCGAGTGGAGGGAGGACGTGGGCCTGGTGGTCACCCGGCTGCTCGCTAAGGTGCGGGCCCTGCAGCCTCCCTCCCAGGGCAGCTGCTCGGGGGAGGGACAGGGTCGGGGCCACCCTCCCCCGGTGGGCCCCGGGTCTCTAAAGTGGGCCTCATTTTCTCCCCAGGGCCGGGCGCTGCCCTCGGGGCTCAGGGAGAGCAGCCCGGGTGGGGAGAGGGACAGGTCCCCCGGGGCGGGGTGACCCGCCTCCCGCCTGTGAGTGGCACTGGGTCCCTAGGAAGATCCCCGGCAGGGCTACGTAGACTGGGACCTCCGGAGGCCGAGGGACCCAGGGCAGCAGAGCGTGCATGGCTGTGGCTGGGCTGGGGCGCTGGGGGCGGGGAGAGAAGGCCGCTGGACCTGGTGACAGGGAGGTGGCGCCGAGGGTGGGGCGGAGCAGCCAGCAGGGCTGGGCGCAGGGCCGGGGACGGGGCCAAGCGGGGAACGACAGGGTGTCTGCGTCCCCACAGGAGACCGGCGTCCCCCAGGAGCTGCTGGTGACCGTGGTGAAGCCGGGGCTGCCCACCCTGGCCGACTTGTACGTGCTCCTGCCCCCGCCCCGGCCCACGCGGAAGAGGAGCGTCTCCAGCGACAAGGTGTGTCCTGCGGCAGGTGCGCCGCACAGCCGGGCGTTCACAACGTGGCCGGCTCGGTGGCTCCGGCGCGAGGCAGTGGGCCCTGCCCTGTGGCCACGCCTTCTGGAAGGCACGGGGACCCCGGCCAAGGGAGGAAGGCAGGGAGCCAGACCCCACGCCAGACTCTGCCCTTCCGTGGCCCCGACTGCAAGGGCTCAGGGCAGAATCAGCCCCACGGGGCGAGCGAACATATCTGACACGGGACCCCCGCCACAGAGCAGCCCCACAGAGGGGCTGGGGGGGGGAGTGCCCACCAGGGCAGCTGCAGTCACGGAGCAGACCAAGAGTGGGCCTTGGCAAGGAAGCGGACAAGGAGACCCCCATGGGTGCCGGGGGCGGGGGGCTGGACAGCGTGACCACGGGAGCCAGCAGTCCCGCGGCCAGGTGTGACCCGGGAGAGCCCCACGTGGAGCAGCTGGGTGTCCCCCGCTGACCGGGGCGTGAAGGGGCGTGGCCTGTGCCTGGAGGCTGCACTGACCCCAGCTGGGTGAGCACAGCTTTGAGAGCCCGGTGCTCGGCCACGGGAGCCACGCGGCCCACGTGACTCCACGGAGGCAGACTGGCTGCCCGGGGCGGCGCAGCCAGGGAGGCTCGGGGCGGGGGTGAGTGAATCACCGGGGAAGGCGCCAGAACCCTCTAGATTGTTTGTGCAGATGAAAGGTTCTCAGGGTTTTTTTTTTATTTGAAATGCAGAGTTAGGCAGAAGCAGAGACCGAGAGTAAGGTCTTCCATGCGCTGGTTCACCCCCCAGCTGGCCACAACGGTCAGGAGCCAGGAGCTTCTCCCGGTCTCCCACGTGGGTGCAGGGCCCCAAGCACCTGGGCCATCTTCCACTGCTTTCCCAGGGCACAGCAGGGAGCTGGACCGGAAGTGGAGCAGCCGGGACTCGAACCGGCGCCCACGTGGGATGCCTGCCCCCTCGCCTTGCAGAGCCTTGGTGTGCCTGGGTGATGTAACTGCTCACCCAGGCGGTGGAGCTGGCGCCAGGCCCCACACCTCCGGCAGGGGGAGGGGCCCCATCTTACAGAGAGTGAGGCTGGGGTGGGGGTGTCACCAGGGAGGAGCTGGGCCCCGCCCCCCAACACGAGGGACAGCGAAGGTGACGGAGGCGCCCAGGGCGTTTTCTGGAGAGACAAGACAGTCCTGGGGTCCGGGCTGTGACCCCAGGAGCACAGGCACTGCCGAGGGCTATCGCCCAGTGCACGGGGAGCAGGAGACGCGGGCCGCAGAGGTGCTGCCCGGGTCAGCGGGAGACGCCGGCGGCTGGCAGAAAGGCAAAGGCCGGCACGATGGGCGCAGGCACGGGGAGACGGAGCCAGCCCAGGAGCGGCCGCTGGTGCCGGATACGTCTGGGTCCAGCACCTGGAAGGGGCACCCGTGGTCCACAAGGCGCCTCCTTCCGCTGGGGCACCTCCTCCGGGAAGCCCTCCCTGACCATGGCCGGGGTCTCCATCTCCCAGCACCTGCAGGCAGGGATCCTGAGAGAGGGCAGCAGCCGGGCGCCCCGGGGGTCCCCGCAGCACGCGTGGTGACTGCCGGCCGCCGGGCTCGCTGCTCCCGTCTCCCACAGGGGTCAGCTCGGCCCCGGCCGCCCGGCTCAGGGGGTCAGCTCGGCCCCAGCCGCCCAGCTCAGGGGGTCAGCTCGGCCCCGGCCGCCCGGCTCAGGGGGTCAGCTCGGCCCCGGCCGCCCGGCCGCCCGGCTCAGGGGGTCAGCTCGGCCCCGGCCGCCCGGCTCAGGGGGTCAGCTCGGCCCCGGCCGCCCGGCTCAGGGGGTCAGCTCGGCCCCGGCCGCCCGGCTCAGGGGGTCAGCTCGGCCCTGGCTGCCCCTGGCGCCCCTGACGCCGCGTTCTGCTTCCAGAGGCTCGCGGCCCTGCGGCAGGCACTGGCAGCTCAGAAGATCAGCTTCCTCCTGCGCGCCGGGCTCCGTGTCCTGGTGGCCCTGAGGGACGTGGACGCAGGTGAGAGGCGGGGCCTCCTGGCTCTCCTCGCCAGGTGCCCCGTGGGGCCGAGCCCTTGGCGCCCCTCCCCCTCACGGCCGCTTCCTTGCAGGTGCACAGAGGCTGGGCAGCGGCAGCAGCGGCTACTGGGCGGCCGTGGTCCTCTTTGTGGCCGGGCTCTTTGCAGCGGGCGCCTTCGTCCTCTACAAGTTCAAAAGGCAAGTGGGGGGCCCCCAGCAGGGCACGGGTAGGAGGGCGCAGGCGGGGATGGGCGGACTCCCCAGTCCCGGCTCCACCCACCCTCACAGGGGCAACCTCCGGGAGGGTCACACCCCGGCCCAGGCCCCTCGGCCCCTCACCCGTTCCACCCCTGAGGGCTGCGGTGTGGGGACCAGCTGCTCCCGCAAAGCGGGCTCGGGGTGTCCGGGGTGGGGGCGCACACGGCGCCTGTTTCCCTTCTGAGAGGCGCTCACATTGGCTGCCCCCCTCAGGACTGGTCACCACCCACTCGGAGCCCCGGGCAGCCTGACCTTGCCTGGGGCGTGGAGCTGGGGGTCCCTGGGGTGGCAGAGGTCGGTGCGTCCCCGCCGGCTGCCACAGAAGCCCCTCGAGTGACCGGCACGTGCTACTGGCGCCCACGGCGTGGGGGAGGCGGGTGCCGTTCGCTCCTTGGAGCCCTAAAGCCCTCTGATGTCCAGGTGCCTGGGACCCGGCAAGACATGGCCACCTCGGCCCCTCCCAGCTGCCCACGCGGCCCGGGGCTTAGCCAGTCCCTGACCTGCCCTGAGCCTCTGCCTGTGGCGGGGGCAGCCGTGTGGAGCTCGGATCAGAACAGGGGCGCTGGAGGCAAACAGCTGGGGTTGTCCCCGTGGCCTAGACCGGGGTGTGGACACGGGGGTGGGGAACTCACCCCCCTACAAAGTCCCCCTGAGGCCGGGATGTGGGGGCCGCACCGGGCCTCCTGCGTAGAGCTGTTGCCATGGAAACCGAGGGAGCACAGTGACAGGGTCCCTGGGGAGCAGTGAGGCCCTGGCCAGCCTGGGAGGGACGCGTCCCCTGGGGTGGCCTCCCTTGTCGCCCAGGAGTCGCGTCTGACCCACGTTTCAGCCCAGCGCTGGCCCAGGCCCACCTGCCCACGGCGCTCCTGGGCGGCTCGGGGGCGCGGAATGGCGCCGTGACTGCTGTCTGCTCTGGAGTCGCTGGGGAGGGCGGCCCCCTGTGCCGGCAGAGCGGCTGAGCCCGCGGGGCTCGGCTCGAGCGCTCGCTCCGAGAGACTGGGGGCCCACGACAGGAAGATGAGAACGTGCCCCAGTGGAGCTACTGGCCCGGGGGTGGGCGGTGCCTGGGGCGGGGCCCCTGGAGCCAGGCCCCGCCCACAGCCCCCCCCCCCCGCGCTCCCGCCCGCAGGAAACGCCCGGGCAGGACGGTGTACGCGCAGATGTACAATGAGAAGGAGCAGGAGATGACGAGCCCCGTGAGCCACAGCGAGGACGCGCACGGCGTGAGCCAGGGTGAGGGCCGGCCCAGGCGGGGCGCCGCCGAGAGGGCAGGCCCCGCCCCCCGGGGCAGGAGAGGGCAGGTCCCGCCCCCGGAGGCAGGAGAGGGCAGGCCCCGCCCCTGGGGGCAGGAGAGGGCAGGCCCCGCCCCCGGAGGCAGGAGAGGGCGGGCCCCTCCAGGAAGCCCTCCTGGCCGGATCGCGGGGGGCCTTCCCCACGCGAGTTCCCTGGCACCGGCAGCCAAGTCGGCACTGCCCCCCACCCCCCACCCACACGGGGCTCTCCCGCGGTCAGCGGCAGGCCGCAGTCCTCCCGTGGGCCTCCCCGCGCTCAGGCCGCCAGCCGCGCCGCGCCCCAGAGCCCCTGCCCACGGTCTCTCCGGGCCTCTAGCCCGAGCGGACAGAGATGGCCAGCCTGGCGCGTGCTGTGTCAGCTTGCGGCCCTCGGAGTCACCCTGGCCCCGCACCTTGCTCTGTCTGTTCAGGCACCCCCTCCCCCCCACAACAGTCTCTGCATGTCCACAGGGAGCACAGACCCCGCCCCCGAGGGGAGGGGCCGGGCCTCAGGGCACGGAGCAGGATGACCAGCGGGACTCAGGAGCGCCCCCCGCTGGAGGTCGGGGCCCTGTGCTGCCAGCCCCCCACCCCCAGCCGGCTCCGCTGCGTTCTGCGAGCACGGGCCAGGGTCGCGGTGCCAGATCCCCTCTGCAGGTCTGTGGGCCAGCGCGCTGAGGGAGAGCAGTCCGGGCAGAGAGGCCCCGTCCTCGCCCGCGGGCGCTGGAGCTGGAATTCGCTCCTGGCACACCCCAGAGTCCCCCGTGTCCCCGTCATGGCCTCACGGGTCAGGGACTCAGGCCCAGAGAGGCCACTGGGGACATGGGGTCTCGGGAGGACCCCAGCCCTCAGGGAGGGGCGCCACCCGTCCACTCGAGTACCGACCCCGTCGTAACTGGCGCCACGCCACCCTCTCTCCCCACGCCGCGCCCTGCAGTGCCCGGCGCCAGGAGGGGGCAGAGCCGCAGCCCCTCGTGCACCCCCTTGCTGCCAGTCCCGGGGGCAGCCCCCGTGCAGGTCAGTGGGCGTCCACTGCTCGTCTCGCGATGGCACCGGGAGCCCCACCCTCAGGCACCCACACAGGCAGGCAACCTGGAGACCCCTCCCCCAGCGCACTCCCCTGCCTGGGACGCCCGCCACCCGGCGCACCGGCTGAGGCCGCCACCACGTCCCTGCACAGCCCCGCCTCCGCCGGCCTGGGCTGGGGGGCGTGGGCTCAGGCGGCCTCTCTGTTTCCTAGGCAACCACTCGGGCGTGGTCCTGAGCATCAACCCCCACGAGAGGCGCAGCTACCTGGTGAGCTGATGCCGAGGCCACGCCCACTCCGTCCTGCGCCCCGTGGAGGGCTCCGCCCATGAGCCAGGCGTCGAGGACCTGCGGGGAAGCCCCCTCCTCCAGCTGTGCCCGCCCGGGGGACAGACCCTCCTCCCTCTGTCCAGCCCCTGCCGTCCCCGCCCACTCCGGCTGCGTCTCTGCGCCTGGAGCCCGCACTCGCTGGGCCTGCTTCTGGCCGAGCCGGGTCCCTCTGGGAGGCCGCTGAGGCCGGCGCTGACCGTGCCAGGCCGCCTGCACCCTCCGGAGGTGGCGGGTGGTCCACTCTGTGACCACCCAGGTGGTCCTCGGGATCGCTTTCCCACAAGGTCCTGGGCCCCCTCCTCGGGTCCAGAGGCGCCGAGGAACCCAGCGCTTGCAGTTCCTCGCTCTCGCCAGCAGGGGGCGTTTCCTGCCCCACTGGTCCACTCCTCACCTGGCTCCGGAAGTGGGAGATGGGGACCCCTCCTAGAGGCACCCAGTTGTCCGCACAGCCCAAGGGAGCCCACAGCAACCTGGCCGGGGGAAGTGAGGGTGGCGGCGCAGTAGCCGCCAGCGGGCGGGGTGGCCGGGGAGCAACCCCGAGCCCCGCAGGGCAGCCAGGACCCAGGCGGGTGACCTGAGCGTTGTCCAGGGCGCAAGGGCTCCGTCACCTCTGGCACACGCGGGGGACGAGGGCAGCCTCTGGGGTGGGGGGACACAGCCGCACCCAAGCCCCTCCCCGGTACCTGCGCGCAGACCTGGGCTCCCGGACCCCGACCCGCGCCCGCGCTGCGAGGCGTCCTCCTGCGCCCGGCCTGCGGGTCACCGAGGGAGGCGGGTGGCGTCCCGCAGCTCCCTGTGTCCCCCATGTTATCGTCAAGATCGTGGCGGGTGCGTGGAAACCCCGCCTGCCGGCTCCACGTACGGGCCGTGGGAGCGAGGCCCGCACAGCCGGCGGAGGCGCCTAACAGACACCACGCGTGCTTTCTCACGTCTCCTTTTTAAAACTCAATAAATCAGTTGTGATGCTTTTAACAAAGGCTAATAGACGAGCGGCGCCTGCGTCCTTACGGGTGTCTTCCGGGGCACGCGCGCGCGGGGGTCCCCCGAAGCAGCTCCGGGCCCGGGCAGCCCCTCCCGCCCGCGCCGCCACTCCGCGGCCCGGCGTCCGGGTCTCCAAGGCGACCCCGTGGCGGCCCCCGCAGCCGGAGAGCTCGCACGGCTCCCGCCCAAGTCCGCAGTGGTCTCCGGGGACCCCAGGACGGGTGCGGGCAGTGACCGCGCGGACGCCGGAAGGCCTTTCACCATAACCACTGCCCCCCACTGGTGACACAGAGCCCCGCCAGGCAGGACCCCTGCTGACCCGCGGGGGGTGGGGCGGGAAGGAAGTGGGGGTGGGTTGGGCAGAAACACCGCCCACCGGTGCACACAAGCGGTCCACCCCTTCCTCCGCACCAGGACGGTCGCCCCCTCCCCCACAGTCTGCATCTCGTCCCGGGGGCCCACAGCGACCCTAACCCGTGCCCCACTGCACAGACCGCACACGCGCCGCGTAGCACCGCAGCTCCTCAGTCCCAACCCTGGGCGGCAGCAGGTGCAGCGACCCCTGCGTGGGACAAGTGAGGCGGCACCGCGGGGGCCACAGAAGCCAGGGCTCACATCCGCGGGGGGGTTGAGGCCATCACCCCTCCCCCCACAGTGCCCCCACAACCCCTTCTCTCCTGGGCAGCTCGGGCCCCACTGAGGGTCCGGCCCACCGCAGCTCCCCTCCGAGCATGCGCAGCCGCGCAGCCATGCACCCGGTCCCGGCCCTGGCACAAGGATGACCCCCACCGCCCCCCCCCGGAACCCCCACAACCCTGGAGGAGACACAAGGAGGCCACACGCCCTAGTGGACTAGAGCCGGCGCTGCCAGCCGCAAGGCCACAGTTCAGTGTGGACGCCTCAGGCCCGGGAAGGCCACTCCGCGGAGGGCAGGGGACAGGTCCCCCAGGAGCACAGCGTGACCACAGGCACCCCCGAGCGGTGGGGATGTGGACAGCTGCAAGGACACAGGGACGCTCTGGTCTCACGCTCCAGAGATGGCGATGAGGGCGCAGAGACCCGCGCGGACTGGTGCGCAGGTGCACGGATCCGGGAAGTGGCGCGCAATGGGCTGGGGCGGAGGCGCGCAGGTGCGCGGATCCCTGATAGGCGCGGGGCGGGCGCGCAGCAGAGTAGGGAAGAACCGCCAGCGAAGGTGGCAAGCGCCCGGCGAGGCCAAGAACAGCGGTGCTGGAGGCCTCGGTGACAAGCTAAACCACGGAGCTCTGGCCTCAGAGACAGGGCCAAGAAAACAGGGGAGAGGAGAGGAGCGCGTCCTGGGGGGAGGGAGAGGAGGTGCGGCAGGCGCGTGGGCGCGGCCTCCCCACGGGGGGCGGGGCGCGGGAACCAGGCCGCAGGGCTGGAGGGGGCCGCGGGGATGAGGCCGCGCTGGGCCGGGCGAGCTGCCCGCTCCCAACGGCACAGCTCGAGGGGCAACGCCGGGTCTCTGGTGAGGGCGCCGACTTCTCACCAGACACCTCGGGCGGGAGGGCGGCCAGCAGGGACCCTTCCCCAGGGACGCTGGCAGGAGGGGGCAGGGCAGGGAGGGGGAGGGGAGGGGTGGGGGGAGGGGCCCCGCCCCGTCACAGGGCGGCCTGGGTGGGTGAGACTGAGGAGAAAAGAACAGGGGCAGGGAGCTGTGGTGTAGTGGGCTAAGCCCTCTGCCTGCGACACGGGCATCCTGTATGGGCGCGGGTTCAAGTCCCGGCTGCTCCAATCCCATACAGCTCCTGCTGTGGCCTGGGAAGGCAGTGGAGGATGGCCAAGTGCTTGGGCCCCTGCACCCCATGGGAGACCGGGAAGAAGCTCCTGGCTCCTGCTGGCCGTTGTGGACATCTGGGGAGTGAACCAGGGGATGGGAGACGTCTCTCCCTCTCCCTCTCCCCCTCCCTCTCTCCTTCTCTCCCTCTCTCTCTCCCTGTCTTTATAACTCTGCCTTTCAAAATAAATCTTAAAAAAAAAAAAAAAACAAGTATGGGGTCAGCACTGTGACACAGCCTGCGACACCGGCATCCCATGGGTTCGAGTCCCGGCTGCTCCACTTCTGATCCCACTCCCTGCTAATGCACCTGGGAAGATAGTGGAAGATGGCCCAGGTGCGTGGGCCCCTGCACCCACGTGGGAGACCCGGATGGAGTTCCAGGCTCCTGGCTTTGGCCCGGCCCAGCCCCGGCTGTTTTGGCCACTCAGGGAGTGAACCATTGGGTGGAAGATCTCTCCCACCTCAGCCCAGCTCTTTCAACAGAATAAAAAGTAAATCTTTTTTTTTTTTTAAAGGATATTCATAGTAGTCAAGTTTTTCTTAGAACCGGCAGGACTGATTCATCGGTTATCAGGAACTCAGTGTAAATGGACTGAATTCCCCCAATGAAAAGACCCGGGGCACAGAGCTTGTCTTGTCAGACGGGCTGCGACAGGGACCCGGGCACAGACGGAGGCCCCTGTGTCGTGACCAGGATCCTCCGGGCAGGGGGCTGTGCCCAGCCCCCAGGCAGCCGCCATCGAGCAGGGGACGAGAGCGGGGAGGGGCCTCACCCCGCAGGAGGAGCCAGCAAGGTCACATCCGGGTCTGCCGGCCCACAGACACTGGCAGCACAGCCCGCCCACGGCCGTCACCGGCTCCCATGGCTGTCACCAGGCTCACATCGCTGTCACCAGCACGTGGGACATCCTCTAGGACGGATCTTGTTTTAGGCACAAAACAAATAGCAACGAAGTTTTAAAACCCCGGGTTGTGGGCGTCTCCCGAGTGCACAACATGAAGTCAGCCCTGTGCAGCAGACAGGTGTGGGGACGCGCAGCTGCTGCTCCCGCACAGGGCGCGGGCGACGCGGCGCGGGTGACGAGGCTCAGTGTGGCAGGAAACCTGAGATGCCACTGGGAAGCCGTTAGAACCCAGAAGTTTAAATTCGGCAAAGGCACAGGGTCCAGAAAGTGCTGCTAACGAGCCTGCTGAGAGAGAAATTCTAGGAATAGTCCCATCCAGGACAGCCACGCAGAGGGACACGGAACCCACGAAGCAGGGAGCGAGGACCTACGAGGAAGACGACGCCAGGAACACGGGAGACTTCCTCTGCCCCTCACCAGAGCGCAGATAAAACCAGCAAGCCGCAGCTGGGCCGCGAGCAGAATGAATGATCTCAAAATCCTCACGCGGGAAATCCACTCAGAGCAGGAAGCTCGCACGCGGAGCCCCGGCGACCCGGAACTAAAGGCACCGAGCCGGAGACGCCGCGCACAGCGGAGAGCCGCGGGACCCCAGAGCCCAGCGGCACCAGGGCCGACTCAGACCCAGGCGCCGGGCTGGAACCAGAACCAGGATCAGCCCCAGGGCCGGCCGATCGCTGGCGAGGACCGCGGGAGCCCACGCCCAGGGCGCCGTCCCAGGAGTGGCCGCCTTGCAGAACGCTGGCCGCGGCCCGCTGTGTGGCCGGCGCTGGGGACGCAATGGAAGCAAAGGAATCAGCGAGGAAAGGAGCCCCGCGCCCTCGGCGCTGCCGCCCTGCTCACGATGCCCGCCGTGGGGGTAGGGACCGAGAACCACTGGGATCCCGGCGGCGGGGGGAGGGGCGGCACTCGCAGCATCACGGAGCACAGTGTACAGCTGGGGTCGCATGCACACCCAGTGCAGAACCGGAGGGGCTGCCAGGCGCGGGCTGGACAGCTCAGGCCGCGTCCGCGGGCCGGGCTCACCCCACCGTGGCTTCCCCGCCGGCATAAATGTGCGTGTCCAGGCAGTAAGAAAGCAGGTGGTGACGTCTGTCCTCCAACCCCTTGGACCTTGAGCCAGGACCAGGGGTGGGGGAGGCACCGGGCCCGGGGCAGGGACAGCAAGGCGAGGGCCCGGGGCTGAGGGAGACCCCAGGCTGGGCGGAGGGCTGGAGGGGCGCGCCCTGGGGTCCTGCGGGGCAGTGGAGTGCGTGCGCGAGCCAGCGTAAGGGCGAGAGGAGCGCAGGCGGGCGGGTGCTCAGCCCCAGAAGGGGCGGGGGGCCGGGGCCGGGGTCGGGGGAGGCGCCTGGCACGCTCTCCCCTAGGGCCTGCGCCCAGGGTCCCCTCCCTGGGAGGGCCTAGCTGAGGAGGGCACACGGGGACTCAGGTGGTCCCCAGGGAGGCTGCGCACACCTGAGCCGTCCACACGCGGGCAGCCGCGGGTCACCAGATCACAGGCTGGGGGAGGGGCTTTCTAGCCTCCACCTGCGCACCCTTCAAAGCTGTGGCTGCTGACGCCACCCGGTGGGGCTGGGGGCCCGCGGCCCCTCCCGAGCAGGCTGCCGGCTGTGGCTGGAGCTCCGGTCCCGCCGGCCTCTCCCGGCTGACAGCTTCGGTGCTGCACCTGCGACCTTGTGCTCTAAGTCACCCCGGGGGGCAACCTTTCTCCCAGAGCGGGCGGGGGAGGGGGCCGAGCCCCTGGGGAGAGTCGGGCCGGCTCCAGGAGACCCCCCCTACCTCCATGAGCCTAAGCCAATCAGCACACAGCATGCGACCCCCCCCCATCCGATGGGCACCCCCAGAGGTGGCCGTCAGAACCCCGAGCGTCCCGCCCGGCTCCTCTCGGACACTTTGCTGTCAGATAAACGCTTCGGCTCTGTGCAAAGGGATTTCCGGCCTGGAGCTCGGGGCCCCGGGTGGTCCAGGCCACTGCAAGGCAGGAGCCAGCAGCCATGGCCGCCGCGGGGTCAGAGCACAAACCTGGCCCTGCCACCTGCGAAACTGGCGGCAGCTCCCGGACCAAACCAAACCCACTTCCGCTGTCCATGGCGGAGCCTGGGGGCAGCGAGGTGACCATCAGGGATGGGGTCGGTGGTCGCCAGGGCAACGGGTCCGCAGGGGGCCTGGGTCCGCTGGGGGTGGGGCGGCCCCAGGCGTGCACGGGCTCAGGCCGGGGCGGACCGGACCGGAGTGAGCAGTGGTGTCTGGAACCCAGCAGGGCCGCATGCAGCGTCCCGGCCGGGGGGAGGGGCTTGGGGGCTGCACCTGCCGCCCACTGGGCGCTGATGGCAGTAATGCCCCGCGGCCGCTGCCGGCACGTCCCGGGCACCCTATGAGCCTTCCTGGTGGCAGGCCGGCGACACTGACGCCCCCTTCACCAGTCCTGCCAGGGCCAGGGAGGCCGGCAGAGGCTGGGAGTCAGGGTCTGCGTGTCAGCCCACCGTGTGCGGGCCGGGGGCCAGGCAGAGGCACAGCCCAGGGAGCTCCCAGGGGAAAGGATGCAGGGTCCGCCCGGAGGCCAGGACGAAGTCAGAGGCTTCGCGTGCCCTGGGGCGGAGAGCAGGTGCTGGGGGGCGGCGGGGGGACGGGGAGGGCCGGGCCGGAGGCTGCGCATGCGCCAGGAGACGCGGAGAGGGGCGATGCCCAGGGAGAGCAGGCCACAGCCAGGGCCAGTGCTTAGGGCCGAGTGGGCGGAGCCACACAAGGGGCCCAGGAGCCGGCCGAGGCGGGGACAGGGGGCTCGCCCCTGGGAACGGGGCCCAGGGCAGCGCCCAGGTGGGGAGCCTCTGTCCCCACTGCTCTGCGCGCCCGGGAAAGCAGCCAGGTGGCTGTGGGGATGCGGCCACGGAAACAGAAGGGGCGCACGTGGCCTGGCACAGAGCCCACGCACCCTGGGCAGTGGGAGCAAATCCAGCGCCGGGGAGGGGAGACCGCTCAGGCTGGGTCCCCTGGCCCCTCCCATGGCTGGGGGGCGGGGCAGGAGGTGTCCTGGGGCTGCAGCTGCGCCAGACTCCACGTCTCCCTCCCTCTGGTGGCGACTCCGCCCGGGGCACTCCCAGGAGGCACCAGGCGCTCCTGGCGGCAAATCCCACGTTCCCCCACCCCATAGGCGGAGCTACGGCCCACCCCCCCCCCCCCGGCACCCAGGAAAGGAGAGCTGCTTCCAAGGAGTGGGCAGGCAGGACAGGGGCCGGCAGTGTGGCCCGGAGGTTACGCCACCGCCCCCAACGCCAGCAGCCCTTCCCCGAGCACTGGTTCAAGTCCCGGCTGCGCCACTTTCCATCCAGCTCCCTGCTAGTGCGCCTGACAAGGTGGCAGAGGACGCTGGTGCTTGGGCCCCTGCCAGCCACGTGGGAGACCCGGCCTGGCCCAGGCCCTGCTGTCGTGGGTGTTTGGGGAGTGACCAAGTGGATGGAAGATCTCTCTCTCTCTCTGTCTCTCTCTCTCTCTCTAATAAATTTTTAAAAAAAATTTTAAAAGAAGCGAGAGCCATAGCACCCAGAAGCAGCCGGTGCCTGCCCTTCCTTTAGACAACTGCCAGGGGAAGCCACCGGTGGTGCCGAAATGAACCTCGGGTGGCGCAGGCTTGACCCCAGGCGTGAGGGCAGGGGCCGCCCCTTGATCTGAAGGGTCCACTTCGTGTGACGTCACTGCCCATTGAGCTGGCAAAACACCAACCCCCAAGCAGTCTTCCTACCCACCTGGGGAGGCCAAAGCGCCAGCCCCTGGGTGAGGGGCCGCCCAGGAGTGGAACACGAAGGGAGTGGCACTGGGGCCAGGGGGCTACCAGCCGCCAGTGTGCATGCGCCGGCCGCCAGCTCGCTGGACGCCAGCGGGAATGCGCTCCTGACACCGGCCGGCTGCCCGCAGCCAGTGCCTGTGCGCGCCTGACTCCCCGCCGCCAGGCTCGCTTGGTGCGGGGGTGCGGGGACCCCAGCGTGGGCCGAGATCTGGTCCCGCAGCGGCTGTCCGGATACCCCTCGATCCCGCAGCCAGGGCCCCGCCGCCTGTCCCACCCTCACAGGCGGCCCCTGACCCCGAGTTTGGGCTCAGGCACAGCGGGTCTGAGCCAGGCTCCCGGTGCTCTCCTCCCTGGGGCCGGGGGCTCAGAGCTGAGCCTGCGGCAGGGTGGGGGCCTCCTTGGGGCCATCAGTGCGTCTGCACAGGCTCGGGGGCTCAGCTCCTCCCTGAGGGGGAGACGGCCGGGTGTGGGAGGCGGCTCCTGGGTGTGGTTTAGTGGGGGGGCACTCCTCACGGGGCTCCTCCTCCAAGACAGCCCCTGGGGTCTGGAGAGCACTAGGGGCTTCTGCGGACCCCACCCCCACGTCCAGGCCAAGAGGCGATCAGAACTCCAGCGACACTGGCCCATGGCCCCTGGCTGACACCTGCCGTGGCCCCACTGCTCTCCCGGCAGTGCCCGGGGTCGGGGGGCTGGAGACCCTGGCAGCAGGCCCCCAGAGCTCCAGGTGTGATGACTGGCTCAGGTCTGGGAATCCACGCGGTCCTCTGGCCCCCAGCTCCGCGGTGCCCACTTGTTCTGTGGACAGTTCAGGGGCCTGTCCACGTGTCCCAGCCCCAGGGACACGTGAGCAGTGGACCCCCACAGAGCATCCCCTCGTGATGGCTGCTGGGACCCCCCTCTGCCTCGGGACACCAGGAGGCGCCGTGGACCCTCCTGCCCCAGGCCACTGTCCCTGCGTGACCCCGAGTTTCCACGGGGTGGCTCCGTGGGCCCCAGGGGCTCCCAGGGTGCTCCCCACAGCAGTGAGCTCCATCCCAGCATCTTGGACCCACCAAGCTGCGCCACGCCCCCATCTGCCACGGACAGAGTCGGGATCCGTGCACCCATGCCACCAGCGAGCCCTCCCCTCCCCCAACTCCAACCTCAGACCCGGGAGGGCTCACGAAGCCTTTGCCGGACAAGCGAGCGGCCAGCTGAGGGGGCTGGGCCACCTCCCGGTGCTCCTGAGGCGGGCCCTTGGCACCCACACCGGCGCGTGCAGCAGGAAGCACCAGGCCTGTGCCGGCCGCAGGACAAACGCTGTGGAGCTTCAGCCGCCAGGAAGTCTTGCGCCCCCCCCCCCCCAAGTCCAGGTGCGGTGCCTACGGGAACTGCGAGAGTGGGCGGGGCGGGAGCACCAGCTGTAGGTCTCTGCCTGGCCTGGGAGGGCCTGACCTCAGGCAAGGGGCCAGAACACATCACTCCCTGTCCTCGGTGTCCCCCTGCGGGACTCCCTGTGCCCCACCCAGGAGAGGAGGGGTTTGGGAGACTGGGGCTGCCTGGGAGGGGCCTCCCCAGGATGCCTCCTCACAGGCCAGAGGAAAGGCCAAGGGTCGCAATGAGGGTCTCGGGGCAGCAGGTGGGGCCCAGGGATCCGGGTGTCGCCAGGGCCTGGAGGGGCGCAGAGCCGCTTGCCAGCGACCTGCCCTGGCCGCAGGTGGCCGGCAGCAGGGCCAGGCCAGGCTCCTGGGGGCGGGGGGCTGATTGCAGGTCTACACGGGAACGGCCCAGGCCTCGAGAGCCCGGCGCCCCGCCGGCTTCCCTGCACCGTGCCACCTCCTGTGGGCTTGCAACCGGCGCAGGTGTCGGCCCTGCCCTGCCGCACCCCATGGAAGACCAAGTCCGTCCTGTAGCAGCCTGGGCCGCCCGGCACACCCAGCCATGTGGCAGGAGCCCCGCGCCCTCACCCCGGCCACTCCTGGGTGACCTCGGGCTCTGTGTTTTATGACGACTCATGTGTGATGAGGTCAACACATGGGGACACAGGGTCACTGCAGTCCTACTCACGGTCTCGGGCCAGGGCCGGGTGGGGAACCGGGCAGAGCCAGGAGCCTTTACCGAGGTTCCCGGGTGCACGGAGGACCGGGTGAGGCTGGGGAGCAGGCCCAGCGCCAGGCCGTTTGAGGGATTTCCTGGGCAGTGGGTGGAGCCCTGAGCACACCCGTGACACGGACGGGGCGGGGCTCTAGAAGCCGGGCGGCCTTGGACGGGAGCCCTGAGGGGTCAGCGGGGCCCCGCAGGTCAAAGCATCGAAAGAGAAGAGACGGCTGGGAGCCTGGGGCAGTGGGCAGCTCAGCTCCACTGGGCCCTCCAGCCCAGGGGGCAGTCCCAGGGTGGACCCCTCCCCCGACACCGGGAGCTGAGCGCAGCTGGCCTGCGTCGGCCCCTCCCAACGGAGCTTCCCTCCTAGGACTCAACTCGGGGATCAGACAGCAGCTGGTTTTCCCTGCGCCCCCACCAAGGAGCCGGGCTCCTGATCTATGCTGGCGACGCCTGTGTCACCTGCCCCCCAAACTAGAATTCCCATGAGGAACAGCCTGGGTTCTCCACGTGGTTTTAAAATGAGCCTGGGGCCGGCACTGTGCTGTAGGTTAAGCTGCCTGTGGAGCCGGCATCCCACATGGGCGCTGGTTCCAGTCCCAGCTGCTCCACTTCCGATCCAGCTCCCTGCTAGTGGCCTGGGATAGCAGCAGATGGCCCGAGCGCCTGGGCCCCTGCACCCGCGTGGGAGACCCGGAGGAGGCTCTTGGCTCCTGGCTTTGGATCGACACAGCTTTGCCCACTGCAGCCATCTGGGGAGTGAACCAGTGGATGGAAGACCTCTCTCTCTCTCTCTCTCTCTCTCTCTCTCTCTCTCTCTGTGTGTGTGTCTCTCCCTCTCACTGTCTGTAACTCTACCTCTTAAATAAATAAAATCTCTAAAAAACAAACAAAACCGCAAGGCTGAGAGCTCTGGTGCCCCGAGTTTCAGAAAAAATTGGAGAGACCCCCCCCTTCAAGTGGCAACCGGCCGGGGGTGCCCTGTGCTCCGAGCCCAGCAGTGGCCTGGGCTGGGGAGCACACCTGCCGGCCACTGAGCCACCAGCGCCGGGCCAGTTGGGGTCCTTCCCACTGCCCGCCCCGCCCCGTCACACGGGCTTCAGTGCAGCACCGCACCCCACAGGGAAAGCGTCCTCCGCTCAGCCCGCAGACCCTGCCCCCCCCCCACCCCGCTCCTGCTGTCGCCTCTCACCCAGTTCCTCCTTCAACGCCGCCCCCCGCCCCCCACGTGGCTGGGACACGAGGCCCCGTTCCCCCCAAGCGCCCTGGGTTTGATGGCTCCTGACCCAGCTGCCCTTGTGCAGCCGCTGGGCCCTGGGCTCAGTGCTGACGGCTCCAGTGGCTGAGCTCCTGCCACCCACGGGGGCCCTGGGAAGGAGTTCCCGGCCCCCAGCCTCGCCTTGCGGACCCCTGGGGCGTGAGCCGGCAGAAGGCAGCTCACTCTAGTCAATAAACAGACCCCACCCTCTGCAAACCCCGCCACGCCTCAGTCAGCAGCACTTTGTCCCCTCAAGGTCCCCACTGGAAGAGGAGCACGCGGGGACCCGTGCACCTGTCGGCCCGGGACAAGCAGGGGCCCCGCCTGGTTCACCTCCGTCCCCAGCACCTGGCCCGCGGCCTGGCACGGGGCAGCCCTGCAGCTGTGGAGGAGTGGGGCTCGGCTGCGCGCACCGAAGGCCCCGTGGCTCCCGGGACAGCCGTGGCTGAGAGAGGCCCCGCCCACTCCAGTCAACTCAGGCTCGGACTTCGGGGAGAGCGGCCAGCCGGGGCTGGGGCCGCGTGAGTTTATTGGTGATACACAGGGTCGCGCCGCGGGGCGCCGGTCGGGGCTCACGCGTGGGCACAGTAGAAAACCAGTCAGTACAGCAGGAAGCCGCAGCGGCTACAGCACGGGGCAGATGGCTCAGAGCTCGCGTGCACACCCACGCTGCTTCAGGAATTAAATACACGGGAAACACCGTGAGAATACAGGTACAGTTGCTGCAGACGGGCACTGCCATCAGAGTTAATAAAAAAGCCTGTTTCTTTGCCTGTTTCTTTCAATTTTAAATATGAATTTAGTTTTTTTAAAAAATACAATAAGGAAATAATTACATTCTTAATATGAAAACATCTTACAACTTACAGCCGTGGTCAATTAATTCTGAATACCTATAATTTAAAAGTTGATGTTAAAATTCAAAGTCAACAGTTTCCGTTCTTGTTAGCACATCAAGAGACGACCCCGTTAGAAACGCCTTTGGTCCCTAAGGGCTGCGGCCGCAGACGCTATTTACCTCTTCCATGGCGGCAGGGGGAGGCGTGCTGGGGGGCTGGGCTCTTCTGGAAGGACCCGAGGGCAGGCAGGTGCAGGGCCCCCAAAGTGTGGGTGCCCCCAAGGCCCCGCCCCTTTCAGTGTGGCCCCGCCCACCGTGGCCAGATCACGAGGTAGTCGTAACAGGGCCACAAAACCCTCTGCAGCTGGACGGTAAATTCAAAATGACTGCTCCCCTAAGAAGACAGGAGGCCACGGTGTTAACACCTCCTGGCAGGCTGTCTGCAGGTATGGGAGTGGGTTCACACCTCCTGGGCAGGCCGTCTGCAGGTACAGGAGCGGGTTCACACCTCCTGGGCAGGCCGTCTGCAGGTACAGGAGCGGGTTCACACCTCCTGGGCAGGCCGTCTGCAGGTACAGGAGCGGGTTCACACCTCCTGGGCAGGCTGTCTGCAGGTACAGGAGCGGGTTCACACCTCCTGGGGTGCAGGCCATCTATGCAGGTACAGGAGCGGGTTCACACCTCCTGGGGTGCAGGCCATCTATGCAGGTACAGGAGCGGGTTCACACCTCCTGGGCAGGCCATCTATGCAGGTACGGGAGCGGGTTCACACCTTCTGGGGTGCAGGCCATCTATGCAGGTACAGGAGCGGGTTCACACCTTCTGGGGTGCAGGCCATCTATGCAGGTATGGGAGTGGGTTCACACCTCCTGGGCAGGCCATCTATGCAGGTATGGGAGCGGGTTCACACCTCCTGGGCAGGCCGTCTATGCAGGTACGGGAGCGGGTTCACACCTCCTGGCAGGCTGTCTGCAGGTACGGGAGCGGGTTCACACCTTCTGGGGTGCAGGCCATCTATGCAGGTACAGGAGTGGGTTCACACCTCCTGGCAGGCTGTCTGCAGGTAGAGGAGCGGGTTCACACCTTCTGGGCAGGCCGTCTATGCAGGTACGGGAGCGGGTTCACACCTCCTGGGCAGGCCATCTATGCAGGTACAGGAGCGGGTTCACACCTTCCGGGGTGCAGGCCATCTATGCAGGTACAGGAGTGGGTTCACACCTCCTGGGCAGGCTGTCTATGCAGGAACGGGAGCGGGTTCACACCTTCTGGGCAGGCCGTCTATGCAGGTATGGGAGCGGGTTCGCACCTCCTGGGCAGGCCGTCTATGCAGACTGAGGAGTGGGTTCACACCTTCTGACCGTCCCTGGGGTGGCCTTCAGAGCGCAGGACACAAGGTGACAAACGGGCAGCCTACCTGATGGGACTGCTTACGTAGACAGGGGTGAGTGGGAGGGTGAGGTGAGGCGGGCGCCATCACGGAGCAGGCCTGCAGGGAGCCAGCCCGTGCCTGGGCGGAGCGTGCGGCCGCCCCCTCGCCCGCATGGACGCTGGCTTCCCTGACACAGGCGGAGCCCAGCACACTCCATAGCCGCGGGAGGCGGCGGCGGCGGCTTGGGGAACCGCGCGCAGAGCCCAGGGTGCGCAGCTCTCTGTGGAGGGGGCTGCCCGTTACGGCGGGAGGTGACGTCTTCTGAGACACTGGACTTCTCCCGGTGGGACTGCCCTGCGCCCTGGCGGAGGGTGCTGGGTAGGGGCCGGGGCGGGAAGCGGCCGGAGCCCGCTGTGGGAGTCCCGACACGCCGTCTCGCGTGTGACTAATATGTACAGACATAAATTAAAAACAACACTCACCAAACATGTACAAATAAATAACTTATTTTGAGTAAATGCTTTAAAGCGACTTTCTGATCGAGTGTGTGTCGGGGGATCGGGGCCTCGCCCTCCACGGGCCGCTCCCTGTGGCTCTGTGGGCGAGGACGCGACTGTCTGGTGTCTTCCTGGAGCTGCAGGCAGGTTCTCAAAGACGGACCCGACGCGCAGCCGTGTGCTGGGGCGGCCCCGCACGGGGGAGAGCGTGTGGTGCCCGAGGCCACACTGGCGGCTTGGCGGCTCGGCGGCCAGGCCAAGGGTGCAGGCCGGCCCCTCCCTTCCCTCTCCCAGCCCGGACAGGCCAGCCCCTCCCTTCCCTCTCCTGGCCCAGGCCCTGCTCAGAGCGGGACTCTGGCACAGGGCGGCACAGATCCGCGGTGGCTCAAACCGCCTTCTGGTTTCAGGTGACTCCTGCGCTGCGAGGTGGCCACGGCCTCCTGTGGTGACGGGGCCCCCGAGCTGGGTTCCCTGGCGGGCAGCGCCTCCTCTCCCTACGCCGCGAAGGAAGGGCGGCCAGGGAGCGTGCAGTCGACAGGCGGCTCTGCGGTGAGCTCAGGTCTCGGACGGGCAGGGAAGCGGCTTCCAGTCCTGGCCGTGACGGCGTCTCGGTGCGGGCGGCCACTTTCCGGCCCCGTGACAGCCGCTGCTGCCCGGCAGGGCGGGGCCGCTGCGGGTGCCCCTGCGGAGGGGCCGGGAGACCGGCTTCCTGCCCACACCGGGAATGTTTGGATGGCGTGTGGTGGGCTTGCACCACGTGCGGCGATGTCACCGCCTGTGCTGACAGTCTCGGAGGACACGTCCACGCCTCGCCAGTGGCTGCATCTGCACCCACCAGGGAGGTCTGCAGTGGCCCTTGGGAGACGGCGGAGTCCAGGGACCCTGCCACGGGTAGGGCAGAAGCACAGCCCAACCACGTCCCTCCGGGAACTGTGGCACAGAGGGACAAACGAGGACAAGGACGCGGACCAGGAGGCCCCACGCGGGCTGAGGGGCGGGGGAGGGCAGCTCTGCGAGGCCGCAGACGTGAGTCCCGTCTCTGAGGAACGTGCTGGAACCAGACAACGAGCCCTCGCCTGCTGTGAGGCCAGGCAGGTGCTGGGAGGGGGAGGGGGAGGGGGAGGCGCGCGTCCTGATAAAATAGGACACGACTCTGGGAAGCCCTCAGATCCGAGCGTGAGAGACAACAAAGAGACGACTTAAAAAAAAAAAAAAAAAAAACAGGCTAAAAAGAACGGCAGCTTTTCATGTCCTGGTGACAGAAGCGTCTGTCAAAACCAGAGATGGGGAAGAGGAGCAAGGCAGGCAGGCCCCCGCCCCGCAGCCCGGGCAGCAGGATTCAGGTCGCGGCTCTGCGGCCCCCGGCCCCTAGCAGACGAGCAGGAGGCCTGGTGCTGCGTGGGTCCCGCTCACAGCCCCGCTCACAGCCGGCCGCGCCCAGCTCTTCCAGGGCTGAGCGGAGCCCGCCGTGGCCAGGCTGCCCTTGGGGAGCAATGGATCAAGCGGTGGCTCTGACGGCCAAGGCAGCACTTCACCGCGGCCACAGGGCCTGCACCTGCTCAGCACTTTGTCTCTTTTCATAGAGTCGGAAGCCGAGTCTTGAAGTAAACTCTTTAAAGGGCGCCAGGATACAGCAGAGAGAAGACCGCGCCAGGCCCGGGGGCCGGCATCCGCGCCGGCACAAAGCTCTCGCCGCGCCGCCCGGGCTGCTCTGGGCTCAGCTTCCCGCGGTGACGCAGACGAGGAGCCGGTGTCGGGTGGGCAGTCAGTCCGGGGCCCCGGGCCTGCCCTTATGTCCCGTTCTTCAACTCCCATTCCTAGAGAAAGGAGGCCGGGTGAGACCAGAAGCAAGGACCAGGCTGAGACAGGCGGGCCGCGGCCAACACCGGCCTTCCCGAAGCAGGCTGCCACGCGGTGGGGCAGCCAGCCGAAGGGCTGAGAGCAGGGGCCCCACGAACAGCAGCCCGCACACAGGCACAGCCCCACGTCTGCGGGCAACACCGAGTGTCCACACAGCACCTGTGTGACGTCCCTGGAGAAGCCACACTTGCACACGGAAGCAGAGTCAGAGGTTACCGGGGACGGGAAAGTGTGGTTGTGGCCTGTGCTTTGGCGCAGCGGGTAAAGCCGCCGGCTGTGGTGCCGGCATCCCAGATGGGCGCTGGGTCCAGTCCCGGCTGCTCGTCTTCTGATGCAGCTCCCTGCTAATGCACCTGGGACGGCAGTGGAGGACGGCCCGAGTGTCTGGGTCCCCGCACCCATGTGAGAGACCTGGAGGAAGCTCCTGGCTTCTGCCCGGGCCAGTGCTGGCTGTGGCATCCATCCAGGGAGTAAACCAATGGGTAGACGCCCTCCCTCTCTCTGTAACTCTTTCAAATAAATAAATCTTAAAAAAGAAAAAAGTGTGGACGCCAAATGTGGGGTACGTGCCACGTGCAGGCCCTGACCGGAAACCTGAAGCCAGGGCGGGTGCCCCTGCCCTCGATCCAGCTCCTGACCGGGTCCCTGGGGCGGCAGGGACTTGGGAAGCGGCCGTTCAGACCCAGAACGGCTGTGGGAAACCGGCGTGCGGGAAGACGGCGCCCTGCGCGCCACCCGAAAGCTCCGGTGCCCCCGGCTCGGGACCTCACCTTGGCCTTGCGTAGCACGTGCCCGCGGCAGGGGGAGCTGCCGGCAGCCGGCTGGCTCTTCTTCAGGACGGCCGCGCTGTTCACGGGCAGGGGGCCTTCGGTGTCACTCGTGTCGCAGCTGGAGATGGGCGAGTTCTCCAGCGTCCGGTGCCGCAGGCCGGGAGACTGGCGAGGGAGAGGAAAACTGTGGGAGGCATGGCTCCCGGGCCGCTCGTGCTCGCCAGCAGGAGACAGGAGAGCGAGTGAGCAGTAAGGACGACCCGAGGGCGCGGCCTGGGCCCGAGGGCCGTGACGGGGACACAGAGCCCGGGCGGCCGCTCCCACCTGCCTGCCCTGGCTGGGAGCAGTGAGGGTGGGGCTCGGGGCCTCATCGGCCGCGCCCGGAGCCGGGCTCTCCCACCGCTGTCTCGCTGCCACTCATCTGCCCCTCCGCATCGATCACACGTCTAATTCTCTAAGTGCATTCCCGTGGGTCGGCCGTCCCTGAGCACACGGGATCCCATCTCGCCGCCAGGGATACAGCAGCCACGCGGGGGCCAACTGACGGAGTGCTGGGAGGCGCCCTGTGGACTGGAGCGCCCCCAGAGCCCCCAGGCCTGTCTCTGCTCCTCCTCACGGAGTTACGGGGTGCTGTCTGGGGGCAGGGCCGGCCGCCTGCTGCACCCCGGAGACAGCACTCCCTGCTCTTACTGGTGGAGGCCTGCAGGCCCCAGAGCCCTGCTCCAACCTCTGCCCAGACAGGCAGCCGCGCCACCAGCGCACCAGCCTTCCCGGGAAGGCTCGGACGAGGCACGGGACGGGTGTGCGTGGTGGTGGGGAGCAGGCAGGAACGGCAGCAGCATCTGTCTCGGCAGCACGTGGCCTACATCTGGAAGGGCCGGTCTCTGACCCAGCCCGCCGACGGCCCTCAGAGGAGAGCCGGGCCCTGGGCCTCCAGAGGATGGCTTTGCCCGTGTGGGAAGGGGGAGCTGACCAAAGAGGCCACAGCAAAACTCCAGATGCCTCCTGCCCCGCCCCCTCCAGACAGGAAGAGAAGGGCATGGGGCCGCGGGCTGGCTCACCTAGGACCCCAGGGACGCGTCATGGGGACCAGACCTCTGTACGCACCAGGGCACGGGGCCACACAGGCCTTCCTCAGCACACCCTGGGCCTGTCCGTGTCCAGCCTGGAGGCCAGGGACGCCCACGTCACAGCTCCACCACGCCCACGCCTCCCTGTGCCTGCGGCACTGCCTTCAGGGACCGCTGGTGTCTGACACACAGGCCGTGCTGCTCCAGGAGGGAGGCGGGCTCGCCTGTCACCTCCCACAGCGGGCAGCAGGAGCGTGCGCAGTGAGCAGGGCTAGACCGTCAGCGCTGGTTACAGTGACAGTCACGTCACTGCACTTTGCACACTCACACTCGCTCAGCAGGACTCAGCTACGCGGTCGGGAACGAAGGAGGGCAGGCACACGTGTGCCGCGTGGCGTCTCCACCCCACGCAGGAAACGCTGGGCCTGGCCTGCCCCTCCCCACTGCCGCCTCCCCGCTCCACCGCGCACAGCTGCTGAAGTGAGGGTGGTGGTCCCTGCGTTGATGGACGCTGGGGAGGGGGAGGGGAGAACAGACGGCAGGCCAGCGGCGAGCAGGGACGCCGGCTTTCGGAGGCACTAGGGTGCTACGGGCCTATGGGTCCTGCCTGTACATGCACCCAGTGCTGGGGTGGGGCATGTGTGTGCGCCTGTGTGCATGTGTGTGCAAGTCTATGCATATGTGAGTGTATGTGTGCACGCCCGTGTGTGTACTGCATGTATGCATGCGTGTGCACACGGGTACGTGTTACTGAGATGTTACCGGTGGCATCTTCCAGGCTCGGCACTTCCCCGAGCAGCCAGAGAAGGAGCTGGGCGGGATAGAAGCAGACGCGGCGTGGCGACCAGCTGAGAAGGGGCCTGGGCACACGGGCACCGGGCGCGTGCGCTCCCGTCAGCAAGCCGACCTCGCTGGGCTCAGCTCCTCGCTGGTACATGGGAGCCGTGACACCTGGCTCACGGGCTCGTTAGGACTCCACGGAGCAGTGACAAAGACGACAGCGAGCCCTCAGGGGGGACCCCTGACCGTGCTGGTGTCCCTGCGCGGGTGACTGGCCAGGCCCCGTCCTGCTAGGCCCTGCGGGACGGCGGCTGCGCTCCCTGCGCTCGCGTTCCTCAGCCCTGGCAAGCTTTGTACCGACTCGCTGCTTTGGATGCAGCTCTCCATCCGACCAGAACAGCAAATCAGGCCTCCACCCTGGAGCGGCGGGAGAACCGGGCCTCGCACGGTCAGACTGGGCAGGAGGACAGGGACTGGGATTCTGTGGCCACCAGCATCTGGGTGCCAGAGAGAGGAGCTGTGCCGGCCGCCTTCGCGCGGTGCCGGGGCCTGGGCGAGCCTCGGCAGTCCGCTGCAGGGAGCTGGCGCGCTTACCTGTGGGCTGGACGTCCCCGACTTGGGCTCAATGGCCAGCCCCAGCGTGAGCCCGCCGGCCAGGGCCGTCCGCAGGCTCTCCTTGACCTCGGTCAGCTCCAGCTCCAGGTTCACCCGCTCCGCCTCCTTCTGCTTGCACTCCTCCTCCAGCTTCTTCAGCTTGTCTTCCAGGAGCACCTGCGTCTGCCGGCCTGAAACCGGGACACGCCCTGCTCCCACACCGGCCTGAAACCGGGACACGCCCTGCTCCCACACCGGCCTGAAACCCGGGACACGCCCCACTCCCACACCCCCCCTGCAACCCGGGACACGCCCCTCCCACACCCCCTGAGACCCGGGACACGCCCCTCCCACCCCCCCCCCCCCCGAGACCCGGGACACGCCCTCCCACACCCCCCTGCAACCCGGGACACGCCCCTCCCACACCCCGAGACCCGGGACATGCCCCTCCCACACCCCCTGAGACCCGGGACACGCCCCTCCCACACCCCTGAAACCCAGGACACGCCCCTCCCACACCCCCTGAGACCCGGGACACGCCCCTCCCACACCCCCTGAGACCCGGGACACGCCCCTCCCACACCCCCTGAGACCCGGGACACACCCCTCCCACACCCCCTGAAACCCGGGACACGCCCCTCCCACACCCCTGAAACCCGGGACACGCCCCTCCCACCCCCCTGAAACCAGGACACGCCCCTCCCACGTAGGCGCTGCTCCCCACGGCAGAAGCCCCACCCTGAGGCGCCGGCGCCGGCCTTCCCACGAAGCCGAAACGCAGCCGCTGTGAGGGAACCCCGCCCTTGTCCCGCGCCTTCCTGCAGCCCGGAGGACACGGACCAGGACCCGGGTCTCGAGTCTCACCCGCTGAAGGAGGCCACACTGTGCTCATTTTTAGTAAAAATGTGGAATTTGTCGTTTTTTTTTTTAAAGCAGTATCCAGATCTGGAGCTATAGAGAAAACCAAATCTGATTTCATTTTTATTTTTAAAGGTTTATTTATCTGAAAGGCAGAGTTAGAGACAGAGAGAGAGAAAGATCATCCATTTACTCGCTCACTCCCCAAATGGCCACAATGGTTAGGGCTGGGCCAGGCTCAAGCCAGGAGCTTCTTCCGGATCTCCCGTGTGGGAGGGGCCCAGGCACTCGGCCATCCTCCACTGCTTTCCCAGGCCATAGCAGGGAGCTGGGCAGGAAGGGAGCAGCCGGGACGTGAACCTGCACCCGGGTGGGATTGCAGCCTCGCAGGCGGTGGCTTAACCTGCCGCAACAGCACCGGCCCAAAAGGCGGAACTTGAACTACGAGTTCCAAAGGCGGCGCTGACCGATTCCAGCTCTCCTGCCGGCTGCTCCACGTCAGTGACAGAGCCCACGTCGCCACAGGCCACGGCCCGCCCTTCCTTGAGGCACACCTGCTTTACACTGGAGCGCCCCCCGGGGCAGTGACGCACCCACCTGCGGATGAGAGCCCAGGGCCGAGGGCGTGACAGGCCTGCGCACGGGGGCGAGAGCGCCCTGGGACTCTGCACCTCTGCTCTGCTCCCAGGCAGCCTCAGTGGGACGTTACACCCTGTCCCGGCTCCAGGGCCATCCCGACTCCCGACCTGCCCAGCCCCACTCAACTCCACAGCAGTCCGGCGTGGCTGCAGCCCCTGCTACTGGCTCGGTGGGCACCGTGGCAGCTGCTGTCAGCGTGGAAGGAACCCGTTCGATGGCCACAAGCCCCTCAGTGGGCCGGCGCCGTGGCTCACGTGGTTAATCCTCCGCCTGTGGTGCTGCCATCCCATATGGGTGCCGGTTCTAGTCCCGGTGGCCCCTCTTCCAGTCCAGCTCTCTGCTGTGGCCAGGGAGTGCAGTGGAGGATGGCCCAAGTGCTTGGGCCCTGCACCCCATGGGAGACCAGGAGAAGCACCTGGCTCCTGGCTTCGGATCAGCGCAGCGCCGGCAGTAGCGGCCATTTGGGGGGTGAACCATCAGATGAAGAACTTTCTCTCTGTCTCTCTCTCTCACTGTCTAACTCTATCTGTCAAATAATATAAAAAAGCCCCTCTGGGCCTCCCCGTCCTCTGCACCTGTGTCCCCCCTCCCCTGCCGGGCTGGCAAAGCCCGGGAAGAGCCGGCCTGAGGCAGGCAGCAGAGTGCTGGCCCCGTGCCGACCCACGGCACTGCCCTGGCTGCTGTCTGGGTTTCACTGAAGCCGGGCCTGCCTGTCCGACTGACCCGGCCTCCTGCCCCCACCGTGCTCTCGGCAGCCCCTTCTCAGCGAGGCCCCCGCAGGAGCCTCTGGACGGCACCTGTGAGTGTCACGCAGCCTGACGGCCACCCCCTCCCAGACACCGTGCTCGGGATCCACAGCCTCCGGGGTCGGCACCCCTGCTGCCTCAGCAAATGGCCTCTGCCCACCACGCCGGTCCCCGCCCCGGGCCCTCCGGAAACGCCTCTGGGCCCCAGGAAGCGCGGCTGGGCACGACTGCTCCGAGCCCAGGCCCCGGGGGCCGCGCGGCGCGGGCCCTACCAGCGTTGGCCTCGATGGCCGCCCGCAGGTCCCTGCGCTCCTGCCGCAGCTGGGCCAGCCTGGTCCGCAGCGCTTCCTTCCTCCGCACCAGCTCCTCCTCCTTGCTCTGCAGCCGCTTGGCGTCCGCTTCCACCCGGTTCTTCCCGTACTTGTACTGGTCAGCATCTACAACCAGGAGCGACAGAAACCAGGCTGGATCAGGCGCGTGAGAGGTAGATCGGACGCCTGCTGAACCAGCCCTCGGCCAGACCACCCCGAGCGCGTCCCCTGGGAGAAACTCCACGTTTTCCCCAACAAGAGAGAGGAGGGCTGGCTTGAAGGAAGGAGAAAAGCGAGGACCTCCACGTCTTCACTGCCCCGGACGGGATCTCAAGATGCGGAGAGAGCGTCAGGAGACCCCTTTCCTCACGGCCCCTAAGTGAGCGTCCGCACGGGAGCTCCCGGGAGGACACCGCCCTGCATCCGTGTCCTGTGGTCCGCACGGTCCTGCCCTGCGCCGTGCGCCCGTGTGGACGGAGGCAGCCCGTGCCTGCTCTGGCACGCAGAGGCACCACGGATGTCTGCCGGGTGACCGGGCAGGAGCTGCAGCCGAGTGTGCCACTGGTCGGCCACGTGACCCTGGATGAGGTACTCGGTCTTTGCGAGTCCCAGGCTCCCCTCCTGTGAAATGAAGGAGAGAGGCAGCGCACGGGCCGTCACGAGCTTGTGTTCACAGGGCACACGGGCCGTCACGAGAGCTCGTGTTCACAGGGCACACGGGCCGTCATGAGAGCTTGTGTTCACAGGCACACGGGCCGTCACGAGAGCTCGTGTTCACAGGGCACATGGGCCGTCATGAGAGCTCGTGTTCATAGGGCACACGGGCTGTCTCGAGAGCTCGTGTTCACAGGGCACACAGGCCGTCTCGAGCGCTCGTGACCGGGCACTGAGGAGACACGATTCAGCACTACATGGTGCTTGCTAAATAAACGGATGCGTGAAGCCCAAACTCGCTTCAGGGCAAGTTCAGAGGCTCTGCCCGCGCTGCAGACCGGTCCCCGGGCTGCCTTCCGACGTCGGCCAGCCAGCGGCCGCTCTCTGGACAGACGCACCGAGGCCAGCAGGCTCACGGCACAGCCCCCACGCCAGCCTCCCTCGCTGCACCACAAGCTGCCGAGGGCGGCCAGACAGGGGCCTGCGGGAGGCGGACGCCCCACCCTGCTGCACGGCTCTGGGCGAGCCTGCCGTCCCCCTCCACAGGCAGAGACGACGGGGACCCCCAGAGTGGCGTCTGGGAGAAGGTCTGATGCTGAGACGCAGGGGCCGCTCACTGGCGCTCTCGCAGCGGCGGAGATAACGGACACGCCAGAGCCCGCCCTCGCAGGGCCACACGGCCACACCCAGCGCCAGTCTTGGCCGCTGCAGGCACTGACTCCTGCCGTGCAGCCGGCATGATCCCAGGCGACCCTGTGCTTACGACACCGACACCGTACAGGAAACCAGCCCCGCCCCGCCCTCCCCCCGGTGGCTCAGGGACCTGGCTCGGAAGTGCTGCGTCCCAGGTGCTGTGATGACGTAGTTTGCATACGGGCCACTCATCTCCACACTAGGGTCTCCCCTAACGAACCCGCACGCTAACCCACGCGTTTCCCCGCCTTAGGTCCCCAGGCAACCTACGTTAATTATTTTTCTCTTGCCACCATCAGATGTCACCAGAGTGAATGGAGCTCCTTGGAGAAGGCCTCGTGGGAAGGAGGCGCAAACCACCCTGAACTGGAACAAGCACGGGCCGACACAGCCCTCGGCGACCGGCTCCCAGGCCGCGGCACGCTGGGCGGCGGGAGGGCAGATCCATGGGAACACACTGCCAGGAAGCTAAGGCCCAGGTGACAGCCACAAGGAGGCCAGCACCGCCCGGCTCCCGGCCCACGGACTCGAAGCGCAGGTCAGAGGGGAACAGAGCGGTGGGTGAGCTCCGGAGAGATTGGGCGCATCTCTTCAGGCCGCCCCCCGTGCTGGCTGCAGGAGGAGGTGAAGGTGCCCGCAGACCCGGGCGTTCACAGGACTCGTCAGGAGCAGGTCGGCAGCACAGCGGTCTCCTACCCAGGGCCCCGGCTCTCGCAGAGGCCCTGCCCTGCACCTGCAAGCGTCACTTCCCTCTGACCTCCAGTGGTGTGGCCCTTCCTCCGGACATCAGTCACAGAATCCTCGCCGTTGCCATCCCAGCCTGCACCACGTGTGCCCCGCGCTTCCCCGCGAACGCGCACTTACTCGACGCTGTGCGCCTCACGCCAGCGGCGCTCTCGGCTCTCTTCTGCTGGCTGCTCCCCGCCTTCCCTTTGCCTGGAACCCCGGTAGACGCTGCTGGGGGCTTCTTCCCCTTGAACTGCGAACAAACATAGGAGGACGTTACACCAAACACCAACGACCGCCGTGTGCTCTGCGGTGTCCTCTGTCCCTGCCTGTGAGCAGAAACGGCCGAGACACAGGAGACAGGGAGCCCGAGGAAACCCCGCTGGCTTCCAGCCCTGGACCGGCGTGAGGCCCCTGGAACGGCGGAGAACGTCCGGCGCTGGCGCAGAGCCCGTGTGGGCCCTGGGGCGTCTCCAGCTGCACGCTGCGGGAGCCACACGGCCCCGGCCCCGCGGCCTCCACTCTGCCGTGAACCAGCGGAGCGCACACTCTGAGAAGTCCCTGTGCGTACACACGCAGGCTTCCTCTTCCGTGTGGGAAAGAAAAGCGACACGGCAGTAGCAGCTGTCTGGACGGTGTCTGCACGGCGTCCCGGGTGAACAGACACGCGGCAGGCACACGCATGGGCACCAGCGCAGACCAGGGACTTGAGCACCCACACACGTCGGCGTCCGAGAGGCGCCAGGCGCAGTCCTCACAGAGGGAGGGATGGCTGTGCTTCGGCCGGGGGCACAGACGCCACTCACAGCACTGGCGCGGGCGGCTGACGGCCCACGGGCATTCCGGCGAGGTCAGAAGTGTGTGCTAACCACAGCGGCTGTTACCGCACACCCAGGCGCTCTGCTGCCTGACAGCTTCCTGGGTAAGTACCTGCCTTCCATGCACAGGGGCGCCCAGGGGAGGACTCAGAGACGCGTTACGGAGATCGTAGGGGGAGCACGGAAGCCACGCAGTACCGCTGCGCTGACTGCTACACAGCAGGCCGCCCGCGGCCAGCGAGCGACTGGTGCACCTTGGTGTGCGGTAAATCCAGTTTGACCCCCAGGGTTGACCTGGGAGAGCCAAGCCTGTTTTGTTGCATCTCCTTCTGCTGTGGCCCTTGTTTTATTGGCGGCAAACAAACCTAGCTGCCAATTCTCGCTCCGTCACACAGGAGAGGATGAGTGAGCCAGGGACACCTCCCCTACGGAATTCCTGAAGTGGTGAGCTGACACGTCACCCGTGCCAGCACACTGACTTCAAAACTGCTTGCGCTAACAGAACTCCATCTTTCAATCCCACTTTCTACGATTTCCTGGAGCCCTGAGGGACCTCCCAGGCTTCGGCTTACTGATGAGAACACGGGAGGCCAGCGGCTGTCACACCAGACTGCGTCTCCGGCTGCACCCTCGGGATCTCCAGGGCCGACCCCTGGGCGACTGTGACAGGTGACAGATGCACAGACACTACCCGTGGACTGCTGGTGGCGCCAGCCTCCCGGAGCCGCTGCTCTAAGCTGCCGCCTCCTGAGCCCGCAGGCTCGCACCTGGCACTCATGGTTTTTAAGATTACCCAAAGAATGGGAGGAAAAGAAAAAATCAGGAAACAGGCCCATGTGCTTTATGTCACTGTTCTTACGGATGGTGCCGGGACCCCTGGGCGGAGCACACACCACGCCTAGGTCACAGGCTCATGGAGACTCTGCACGTGCTCGCTCTGACGTGCCGACTCACGCGGGGACCCGGATGGAGCACCCCTGCTGTGGGCGTCCGGGCGGTGAGCTCCCTATGTCTCACTGTGTCTCTGCTTTTCAAATACATGAAAACAAAATGTAAAAAGTCAACCTCGAGGTCACTCGTCACTCAGTGCTCATCACCACTCCTCCCCAGCGTCTGCGAGGGTCTGCCGCGTATCCCTTCGCACTCACGGACCAGGGTGAGCGCACCTGAGCACGCTTCGCCGTGAGCCTGAGCCGAGCCACCGCTGCGGCACGCCTTCCCTTCCTGCGTGCGTGACGCGGACACGGAGGGAAGCAGGGCGTGAGGACCGCTGAGGGGTTTCGTTACCTCTCTCTGGTTCTCACTCACAACACTCCCTGGCGAATTCGCCCAGAGGGCAGGCAGCGGGCGCGCGCCAGGCGGCACGGCGCTGCGCCCCACGCTCCTGCGGCGCCAACCCGAGGCTTCGCCCCGACGGCCCCTCACCGCGAGCTGCACAACCGCGGAGCCGAGAGGGTTAGAGGCGAGGCGCCGTACCTGAGAGGGAGGCCCGAGAGACGCCCTCCCCACAGAAGAGGTGTTAGTGAGAGACGGGGCGGGAGGCGGGCTGCGGGAGGCGGGGGGTCTGCCGTGGTTAGAGGCCGGCCGGGAAGCCTTCCTGTCAGCAGAGCAGCGGGCAAAGATTCTCGGCGACGGCAAGTTATCGTACAGGCCTGCGTTATCATAGGGCACCTCTTCTCCCACGCCTCTGCCACAGGACGCAGGGAAGTCCTCCTCCAGGTCCCACTGAAACACACACAGCGGTGTTAGTGACGCGGCACGAGAACGGCAGGGCTCAGCAAGGCCTGTCACCCACACACGTGCCACCCCCGCCACACCCACACACCCACACACATACCACACACACCACACATCACATACCACATCACACACACACACATCACACACACACCACACACACCCACTCACACACACACCACACATAACACACACACACAACACACCACACACACAACACACCACACATAACACACACACACAACACACCACACACACACTACACACACCACACACACCACACACACCACACACACACACATACATACCACACACACATACACACCATACACACCACACACATCACACACACACCACACACACCCACTCACACACACACCACACATAACACACACACACACACACCACACATAACACACACACAACACACCACACACACAACACACCACACACACAACACACCACACACACACCACACACATCACACACACACACACAACACACCACACACACACACACACCACACATAACACACACACACACAACACACCACACACAACACACCACACACACACCACACACATAACACACCACACTCACACCACACACATCACACACACACAAACACACCACACACACATACACACCATACACACCACACACATCACACACACACACACCACACACATACACACCATACATACCACACACATACACACCACACACATCACACACACACCACACACATACATACCACACACACACACACAGCACACACACACACACACCACACACACACGCAGCCTTGTGTTAGTGACGCGACATGAGAACGGCAGGGCTCAGCAAGGCCTGTCACCAGCACCCAGGGCCACAGACCCCCAGCTGTCACCACCAACAGGCACACGCACACCACACACGCAGGCAGAACACTGGAAAGAACGTAGTGACATTTTCCTCTAGCTGTTCCTGGGTCACTGGGTTATGACGTTTCGTTTTGTTCTAGTTCTTAAAGCAGGAAAACGTATCGATTTGATATTTGCTGCTTTAGACCAGAGTCGGATAACCCCAAACAGGGACACAGCAGGAGGTGTGTGGGACAGATTCGGGTGCTGTCCACACACCCCGTTCCTCTCCTAGTACTTAACACAGGGGGGCACTGTCCACGCACCCCCAGTTCCTCTCCTAGTACTTAACACAGGGGGGCACTGTCCACGCACCCCCAGTTCCTCTCCTAGTACTTAACACAGGGGGGCACTGTCCACGCACCCCCAGTTCCTCTCCTTGTACTTAACACAGGGGGTGCGGGCACAGACTGGGCACTGTCCACGCACCCCATTCCTCTCCTTGTACTTAACACAGCACCACAGCCAGAACAGGGGCTGCCAGAGAAGGAACTTAGATCCCCACAGAAAACAGCATGTTTCCCGCTCCTACAGCCACGCCGGCCTCATCGCAGCAGGGACTCTAACAAGCTGTCACATGGCTTCGAGCCACCTCACGGGGCACAAACGCGTACATTAAAACCAGAAATGCATAGCCACAGCCAGACCCCTTTGCATTTTAAAGGTCTTTGTATATTGCCTTGCATTTAAGAAGAAAATATTAATTCATATATTCTGCTCATTCTGCCCTATTTTTATATTTTTTGTGGGGAGTTCCTTTCTGCCAGACTGTAATTACAGCCCTTTGTTATAAAAATAGAAAATACTCAGAATGGCACAGGGCGTCTTTACTCCTTTGCAGTCACTTCAGTGTGTGTATTTTTATAATGCCGGGGACCCTGCTATCATCTAGAAATAACGGCGCACAGAGATGCGCTTGCTGAGAGTTCTGGGGACAGCCCAGCTGCATCTGTCCAGTTATTGCAGCAGTCTAGACTAAACCGTCACTTCCTAAAATAGCACGGCCCAAGTCACCGGGGGGCTCAGGAGACACCAGCAGGACCCACAGGAGCTTCCAGACTCAGAGTCAGCAGTCATACCTCCTTCCTGGGCTAGGCACCAGAGAGATAACGGACGGGTAGAAGCTGTGGAGCTGAGACTGCTGTCAGGCATTGGGTCGTTAAGACAGAAATGAAGCCCTGTAGAAAGGAGGTACCTGGGAGTGGGGCTCCAGCACAGAGAAGGGGTTTACTGAGGGCCCAAGGAGAGGAGACCCGCAACAGCAAGACAGACAAGCCACAAGACACGACGGAGAATACTGTGTCTTTCTAAAACCCTTTTGTACTTTCATTTCATTCGAAACCCAGAGAGACAGAGAGAGAGAGAGAGAGAGAGAGAGAGAGCAAGAGAGTGAGACGAGCACTCCTCCCTGTGTCACTCCCCAAACGCCTACAACAGCCAGGTCTGGAATGGCCGAAACCAGGTGCTGGGCCTGTCTGGGTCTCCTACATGGATGCTCTCTGAGGGCCTGAGCCATCCCCACTGCCTCCCAGGGTGCACGGCAGCACGGAGCTGGAACTGGGAGCAGAGTGCGACTCGAACCCAGGCTTCAATAAGAAATCTGAACACCTGGAGTGGCGATGGCCCAGCACGTGGGCCCTGTATGTGGTGCCTGGTGCCTGGCTGTGGCCCAGCACATGGGCCCTGTCACGCTGTGGGCACCTGTATGTGGTGCCTGGTGCCTAGCTGTGGCCTGGAGGTTTTGCAGGCACTTGGGGAATTAACTAGCACATGGAAGATCCATCTCTCTCTCTCTCTCTCTCTCTGTCTCTCTCTCTCTCTCCGTGTCTTTTTTTTTTTTAAAGATTTGTTTATTTGAAAGAGTTCCACAGAAAAGAGGAAAGAAACAGAGAGAGAGAAAGAGAGAGAGAGAGAGAGATAGAGAGAGAGATCGTCCATCCATTGGTGCACTCTCTAAATGGCCAGCATGCTGGGGCTGGGCCACACCAAAGCCAGGAGCCAGGAGCTTCGCCCAGGTCTCCCACGCGGGTGCAGAGGCCCAAGCACTTGGCCATCTTCCACTGCCTTCCCAGGCCATGGCAGACAGCTGGATCGGGAGCAGAGCAGCCGGGTCTGAATCCGGTGTCCAATGGGATGCTGGCAGTGGCCTTACCTGCTAAGCCACAGTGCCGGCCCTTCCTGTCTTCAAACAGAAGCAAAAGGCAAGTGACAAAGATGAGGGAGAGAGACAGAAAAACGCGGGGAAGTTTTCAGAAGCAGAGTGCACTTCCCTATGGTTCCAGCCTTCAGCAAATCTTTTTAGCATGAAATTCTTAGCATATATTTGCTGCATGCTATTTCAAATACTAGTAACATACTCAAAAGTAGTGCAATCAAGTGAAAAGTGTTATAAATTCTGATAGCACTCACAAGAGGTCTCTATTGGCCTCGGAAAGAACAGATTAGAAAATATTGTTAGTTATTCAAGAACCTGGAGCAGGCGAGCTGTGCAGGTGGCAGTGCTGTGGCTCCGAGTGATGTCCTGAACGCCCAAAGGCCCTCAGCGGGAAGAAGGTCCCCCAGCCCTGGGGGTCGGGTGCTGACGGCCCAGACGCGCGGCCCGCGGCCCGATGGAGCGGGCTGGCTCTCGGACTCGGACCACGGACCTGGTCTGCTTGCACCTGAGCCCCTCTCCGCCTCCGCAGGACAGCTGTCTCCGAGCTCCTGCCTTGGGCATGGGCGGTTTCTACGACAGGTAAGGAGGGGCTCACCGACGTCATCAGAACACCGGAGAACAGTATTCTGATCAAAAAAAAAAAAAAATAAAAGTCTAGCACCTCCGAAGGCTGAGAAAACACCATGAACACACTCCATGCTACGTTTCAGATGCCGACTACACACGCGCCGTGCAGGGAGCAATCGCACGGCGTTCTCATGCCTTCCTGTCGGTCTGTTGGCTTTGCCAGGGCCCAGAGACCAAGCAGGAAGCTCGGCGCGAGGCTGTCCGTGGGTAAAACACAGGCTTACGGCGTGCTCGCTCACATGGGGTGGGGGGAACCTATCCGGCGAGCAAGCTCACACGGACAGGGGGACCTAGCCAGCATGCTCGCTCATGGTGGGGGGGAGGGAGGGCGGGGAATAGCCGGCATGCTCGCTCACAGGGCGGGGGGACCTAGCCAGCATGCTCGCTCATGGGGGGGGGACCTAGCCGGAGTGCTCGCTCATGGGGGTGGGGGGGGGACTAGCCTGCGAGCTCGCTCACTGTGAGGGGGAGCTAGCAGCATGCTCGGGGGACCTTACCACTGTGCCCACTCACGGGGGGGACCTTACCACTGTGCTCACGGGGGGGGACCTTACCACTGTGCTCACGGGGGGGGGGACCTTACCACTGTGCTCACGGGGGGGGACCTTACCACTGTGCTCACGGGGGGGGGGGGACCTTACCACTGTGCTCACGGGGGGGACCTTACCACTGTGCTCACAGGGGGGGACCTTACCACTGTGCTCATGGGGGGGACCTTACCACTGTGCTCACACGTGGGGGACCTTACCACTGTGCTCACGGGGGGGGACCTTACCACTGTGCTCACGGGGGGGGGGGGACCTTACCACTGTGCTCACAGGGGGGACCTTACCACTGTGCTCACGGGGGGGACCTTACCACTGTGCTCACAGGGGGGGACCTTACCACTGTGCTCATGGGGGGACCTTACCAGCATGCTCACTCACGCGGGTGGGGGACCGTCGTCCTGCAAGGACACTGGGAACATCATGCCCAGGCCACAGAAAACTGCAAACTTAAAATCAGCCTGCTGGGGCCAGCGCTGCGGCGTAGCAGGCGAGGCCACGCCTGCGAGTGCTGGCTGCTCCGCTCCTGCTCCAGCTCCCTGCTGAAGCACCTGGGCGAGCAGCAGAGGCGGCCCAAGGGCCTGGGCCCCACAGGGGAGACCCGGAGGAAGCCCCGGCTTTGGTGTGGCTCAGCCTGAGCCTGGGGAGTGAACCAGAGGAAGGAGGGGCCCTCTGTCTCCCTTTGAAATAAATACAACACGTCTTTAAGTGACAGGCTGCTACACTCACTGAATTTCAAGTCCCGCCTCTGGCCGCCTGGCCGGGCCTGGACGTCCTCTGCCCCCGTCAAGCCCACGTGAGACACGGACGCTAAGAGCACGCAGACTCCGCTCGGGCTGTGCAGCTGCACACGAAGCGTGTCTTCCTCCGTGGAGCGCAGAGCGCCTTCACGCCCAGCGCGAGTGCAGGCGCAGGGGAGTGGCTGAGTGTGCCGCTCACGCTGCTTTCGCCAGGTCAGAGGGAACCGTCTGCTGACGGCGTGGACTCGCCCGAGGCACAGCGCCTCCTGCACTGCTGGTCAGCCAGGATCTTACAGTGCGCTGGGGCACCCAGGGACACACCGCCTACCTTGAGTCAACACGGTGGGAGGACGGACAGCGCCGGGGACCAGGAGCGGCACACAGAGCTCGCCCCGAAGCAGCGAGATAAAAAGCCTCGTCATGTTAGGGCCGAAGCCGGGGGAGCGCAGGGCAGAGTTTTCCAGAGAGCCTGGCCTTCCACCAAGCCCCGTTCACTCTGGCGGGTGGGCACTCACCGAGCCGTTTATGCAAGGCACGTCGTCGTAATGCAGCGCCGTGGCGCTGGGGTGGGCGTAGCCGTTGGAGGTGCTGCCCAGGTACGGGTTCGTGGACACCACACGCCTGTTCATGAAACTGAAAGAGAGAGAGAGAGGGAGGGAGGGAGGGAGAGGGAGAGACGGTTAAACCCAAGACCTGAATGCTTTTCCTGCACCACCAACAGTCCTTAGTGAGCCCCAAGTTCTCCCTCAAGGTGGCAGGGGCTGTGCGGCCAGACCAGAAGTGCGGGACGGCATCGGGACGACTGAGGGGTCCCTGGAGGGACTGGGCAGACTCACGCCTGTGCACCCAGGACAGCCCTCATGGCCAGGCTGTGGCCGGGGAGGCACGGCACGTGCTGCTGCGGGGGTGGCGAAGGCCCCAACGCCTGGCCTGTGCCCCTGCACTGGGCTGCAGCCTCAGCTCCCAGCACCACGCTGGCCCCACGGCGACCCAAGGAGCCAGACGGGTGTGGCGGCAGGGTGGTCAGAACAGGGTCCCTCGAGGGGTGCAGATGCCTGCGGTGTCACTGGGCGGGACGCAGACCCACAGGAAGTCCTGGGGGGAGGACACGGTCACCATAGGCAAGGCCACTTGCCATCTCAGAGAGGGACCCAGCAGCAGACAGTCGGTACCCAGGGTTCTGAGAAAAACAGGGCCAGGACTGGACGCCAGGCAGCCCACCTCGGCGTGGCGCTCTGCCCACACCAGGGCTTTTGTCACTGAGGTGACGAGGCCGCGTGCCACCCACAGGACAGAGACATTAAAGCCACCTCCCTGGGACTGGGGGCTCAGGAGCGGCTCCTCATCCATTTGTCTGTCCCCTCTCTGGCCACAGTGACCAAGGCTTTTGTCAGCCCCTACAACGAGACCCACTGCTGGCCTCCTACAGTAACATGAGTGCCAGGGGGCCGCTGGGCCTTGACGTGGCCCGCACGCTTGCATCTTCAGGAACCATGCTCAGTAAAAGCAGTTGGCTGCTGCTCACTGAGGCCAGCTCCCTGGACCCATCAGTCCACGCGGGGCTAGATTTAGATCCTTTCTGTCTCCTCCCTTGGTGGCTCCAGCTCAGAAAGTGTGAAGGAAATGAAAGTGATAACTGATGTTGGCTGCATTTTTATTGGTAATGGGTGCATCTATGGACAGTTTCGTTCATGCCGTTCACTGTCCCAAGAATGCTATTCTTTGCATTAAAATCAATTTTGCCTGCTAATGCTAATGGCCTGGGAAAGCAGTACAAGACGGCCCAAGTGCTTGGGTCCCTGCACCCACGTGGAGACCTGGAAGAAGCTCCTGCTCCTGGCCCAGCCTAAGCCACTGAAGCCATCTGGGAAGTGAACCAGCAGATGGAAGATTTCTCTCCCTCTCCCTGTCCCTCCCCCTCCTCTCTGTGTAACCCGCCTTACAAATAAATATGTGTTTAGTTGAAAGAGGAAGGGAGCTGCCATCCATGGTCACTCCCCAAATGCCCACAACAGCGAGGCCTAAGCCAGGCCCTGGGAACGCCTCCAGGCCTCCCCCGTGGCTGGCAGGGACCAACCACTCAGCAGCCACCACCGCTCCCCGGGGCTGCCTGCACAGGACGCAGGAGCCAGGTACTAGGATGCCGGATGTGGGCGTGCTAATGGGTGTCTTAACCTCTAGGCCAAACTCCTGTCCCTGCACGTATTCTCAGGAAGAAATAACCAAGAGCTAGACTCCTTTCTCAGATGCACGACCTTTGCACACGGGGTCTGGGTGAGCGTCCCTCTCACTCAGATCGAGAGCCCAGTCATGCTCGAGGGGGGTGTTTTGGTTCAGGGTCTCCTTTACATGCGGTCCCTGGTGACAGCTGAGGTGACACGTGCGCTCGGGGGTTTGTAAGCCTAGGGACTTCCTGGCTGACGACCAGAGACTGGCCAAGCCAGGAGTGCAGACTCTGCTAAACCAGACTGCAGACGTCATACCCCCGCGAAGCCGTTCTCCATCTGCCTCATGTCGGGCGGTGGCGAGGCGGGCTGAGCTGCCACCTGGGACACCCAGTGTCCACCAGAGTGCGGTTCCTGACTACTCCATTTCCAAACCAGCTCCCTCCTAATGCATCTTGGGCGTCACAGATGAGGGCTCAACTGCCTGGGCTGCTGCCACCGTCCCAGGACCCTGGACGGAGCTCCCGGCTCCTGGCTCCAGCCCGGCCTGGCCTGGCCTGGCCGTCGTGGCCATCTGGGGAGTGAGCCAGTACATGGAAGACCAATTTCTGCCTGCTCCATCCCTGTAGTTCAAGAAAATACATAAACACTTAGAGAACAAACATGCCTCACTCACTGCCACGGCGCCAGGGTTGGATTCGTGGTCCTACTCGCCCACCTGTGCTGAGAACAAGCACGTGGGGGCAGGAAGCACGGCGCAAACGACAGCAAGGGCCTGGCTCGGCCCCGCCCTCACAGGGAGCACTCAGCCCTCACAGGGAGCACTCAGCCCCGCCCTCACACGGGAGCACTCAGCCCTCACACGGGAGCACTCAGCCCCGCCCTCACAGGGAGCACTCAGCCCTCACAGGGAGCACTCAGCCCTCACAGGGGAGCATCAGCCCCGCCCTCACAGGGGAGCACTCAGCCCTGCCCTCACACGGGAGCACTCAGCCCCACCCTCACACGGGAGCACTCAGCCCTCACAGGGGAGCACTCAGCCCCACCCTCACACGGGAGCACTCAGCCCTCACATGGGAGCACTCAGCCCTCACACGGGAGCACTCAGCCCCGCCCTCACGGGAGCACTCGGCCCCGCCCTCACAGGGAGCACTCGGCCCCGCCCTCACAGGGAGCACTCAGCCCTCACAGGGAGCACTCAGCCCCACCCTCACACGGGAGCACTCAGCCCTCACAGGGGAGCACTCAGCCCCACCCTCACACGGGAGCACTCAGCCCTCACATGGGAGCACTCAGCCCTCACACGGGAGCACTCAGCCCTCACACGGGAGCACTCAGCCCCGCCCTCACGGGAGCACTCGGCCCCGCCCTCACAGGGAGCACTCGGCCCCGCCCTCACAGGGAGCACTCAGCCCTCACAGGGAGCACTCAGCCCTCACAGGGAGCACTAAGCCCCGCCCTCACAGGGAGCACTCAGCCCCCCCCTCACAGGGAGCACTCAGCCCTCACAGGGAGCACTCAGCCCCGCCCTCACAGGGAGCACTCAGCCCTCACAGGGAGCACTCAGCCCCGCCCTCACAGGGAGCACTCAGCCCTCACACGGGAGCACTCAGCCCCGTCCTCACACGGGAGCACTCAGCCCTCACATGTGAGCTCTCAGCCCCACCCTCACACGGGAGCACTCAGCCCTCACAGGGAGCACTCAGCCCCGCCCTCACACGGGAGCACTCAGCCCTCACACGGGAGCACTCAGCCTTCACACGGGAGCACTCAGCCCCGCCCTCACAGGGGAGCACTCAGCCCTCACACGGGAGCACTCAGCCCTCACAGGGGAGCACTCAGCCCTCACATGTGAGCTCTCAGCCCCGCCCTCACAGGGGAGCACTCAGCCCTCACACGGGAGCACTCAGCCCTGCCCTCACACAGGAGCTCTCAGCCCCGCCCTCACATGGGAGCACTCAGCCCTCACAGGGAGCACTCAGCCCTCACATGGGAGCACTCAGCCCTCACAGGGGAGCACTCAGCCCTCACACGGGAGCACTCAGCCCCCCCTCACACGGGAGCACTCAGCCCTCACACGGGAGCACTCAGCCCTCACAGGGGAGCACTCAGCCCTCACAGGGGAGCACTCAGCCCCGCCCTCACAGGGGAGCACTCAGCCCTCACACGGGAGCACTCAGCCCCGCCCTCACACGGGAGCACTCAGCCCTGCCCTCACACAGGAGCACTCAGCCCTCACATGGGAGCACTCAGCCCTCACATGTGAGCTCTCAGCCCCGCCCTCACAGGGGAGCACTCAGCCCTCACACAGGAGCACTCAGCCCCCCCCTCACACGGGAGCACTCAGCCCTGCCCTCACACAGGAGCACTCAGCCCTCACACGGGAGCACTCAGCCCTCACAGGGGAGCACTCAGCCCTCACACGGGAGCACTCAGCCCCGCCCTCACAGGGGAGCACTCAGCCCTCACACGGGAGCACTCAGCCCTCACATGTGAGCTCTCAGCCCCGCCCTCACAGGGGAGCACTCAGCCCTCACACGGGAGCACTCAGCCCCCCCTCACACGGGAGCACTCATCCCTGCCCTCACACAGGAGCACTCAGCCCTCACATGGGAGCACTTAGCCCTCACACGGGAGCACTCAGCCCTCACACGGGAACACTCAGCCCCACCCTCACACGGGAGCACTCAGCCCCACCCTCACACGGCTGCGCTCAGCCCCGCCCTCACAGGGGAGCACTCAGCCCTCACAGGGGAGCACTCAGCCCCGCCCTCACAGGGGAGCACTCAGCCCTCACAGGGGAGCACTCAGCCCTCACATGGGGGCACCCAGCCCTGCCCTCACACGGGAGCACTCAGCCCTCACAAGGGAGCACTCAGCCCCGCCCTCGGAAGAGCTGTGCTTGGTCCCAGAGCAACCGAGGCCAAGCACTAAGCGAATGGTCAAGCCCCAGGAAGACGGGTCAGATTCCCTTGTCCGCAGGGGCGTGGGCAGGGAGGGCGGCGCCTGCGTGGAGCAGGAAGCAGCCGCGACATGCTGAGTCCGCTGAGTCCGTCTTCCCCGGAGGCTCCTGCAGGCTCGGACAGAGCTGCACGCTGCTCACTGCCTGCTGCTGACCCAGGCCCAGACCCAGGCCCCCCAGGGGTGAGAGATGGCTCTGTCCCCCCCGCCTCAGGCCCAGACCCAGGCCCCCCAGGGGTGAGAGATGGCTGTGTCCCCCCTCAGGCCCAGACCCAGGCCCCCCAGGGGTGAGAGATGGCTCTGTCCCCCCCCAGGCCCAGACCCAGGCCCCCCAGGGGTGAGAGATGGCTGTGTCCTCCCTCAGGCCCAGACCCAGGCCCCCCAGGGGTGAGAGATGGCTCTGTCCCCCCCGCCTCAGGCCCAGACCCAGGCCCCCCAGGGGTGAGAGATGGCTGTGTCCCCCCTCAGGCCCAGACCCAGGCCCCCCAGGGGTGAGAGATGGCTCTGTCCCCCCCCAGGCCCAGACCCAGGCCCCCCAGGGGTGAGAGATGGCTGTGTCCTCCCTCAGGCCCAGACCCAGGCCCCCCAGGGGTGAGAGATGGCTCTGTCCCCCCCGCCTCAGGCCCAGACCCAGGCCCCCCAGGGGTGAGAGATGGCTGTGTCCTCCCTCAGGCCCAGACCCAGGCCCCCCAGGGGTGAGAGATGGCTCTGTCCCCCCCGCCTCAGGCCCAGACCCAGGCCCCCCAGGGGTGAGAGATGGCTGTGTCCCCCCGCCCCCTCAGGCCCAGACCCAGGCCCCCAGGGGTGAGAGATGGCTGTGTCCCCCCTCAGGCCCAGACCCAGACCCCCAGGGGTGAGAGATGGCTCTGTCCCCCCCCCTCAGGCCCAGACCCAGGCCCCCAGGGGTGAGAGATGGCTGTGTCCTCCCTCAGGCCCAGACCCAGGCCCCCCAGGGGTGAGAGATGGCTCTGTCCCCCCCCTCAGGCCCAGACCCAGGCCCCCCAGGGATGAGAGATGGCTGTGTCCCCCCCCGCCCCCTCAGGCACAGACCCAGGCCCCCCAGGGATGAGAGATGGCTCTGTCCCCCCCAGGCCCAGACCCAGGCCCCCCAGGGGTGAGAGATGGCTCTGTCCCCCCACCTCCTCAGGCCCAGACCCAGGCCCCCCAGGGGTGAGAGATGGCTCTGCCCCCCCGCCCCCTCAGGCCCAGACCCAGGCCCCCCAGGGGTGAGAGATGGCTGTGTCCCCCCTCAGGCCCTGACCCAGGCCCCCCAGGGGTGAGAGATGGCTCTGTCCCCGCCCCAGGCCCAGACCCCCCAGGGGTGAGAGATGGCTCTGTCCCCCCCCAGGCGCAGACCCAGGCCCCCCAGGGGTGAGAGATGGCTGTGTCCCCCCCCAGGCCCAGACCCAGGCCCCCCAGGGGTGAGAGATGGCTCTGCCCCCCCTCAGGCCCAGACCCAGACCCCCCAGGGGTGAGAGATGGCTGTGTCCCCCCCCTCAGGCCCAGACCCAGGCCCCCAGGGGTGAGAGATGGCTGTGTCCTCCCTCAGGCCCAGACCCAGGCTCCCAGGGGTGAGAGATGGCTGTGTCCCCCCACCTTCTCAGGCCCAGACCCAGGCCCCCAGGGGTGAGAGATGGCTGTGTCCTCCCTCAGGCCCAGACCCAGGCCCCCAGGGGTGAGAGATGGCTGTGTCCCCCCACCTTCTCAGGCCCAGACCCAGGCCCCCAGGGGTGAGAGATGGCTCTGCCCCCCCTCAGGCCCAGACCCAGGCCCCCCAGGGGTGAGAGATGGCTCTGTCCCCCCCCAGGCCCTGACCCAGGCCCCCCAGGGGTGAGAGATGGCTCTGCCCCTCCTCAGGCCCAGGCCCCCCCAGAATGAGAGAGACAGGCAGGCTGAGGAGCCCAGTGCACACCCAGACTCCCTGTCAGTGAATGGACCACGATTCCCACCCGCAGTGACACCGAGACACTGGTCCACTTAAACTAGCAGCAGTGGGGCGGCTGCGGGCGGCGGGGCAGCTGCGACCCCCGCGGGCCAGCGCCCGCCAGCCCCAGAGCTCCGCTTCCAACCCAGCCCCTGCTGAGGTCCCCGAAGAGCAGCGTGTGGCGGCTCAGTGCGCGGGCCCTGCCGTCTGCACGGGAGGCCTGGAGGAGTTCTAGGCCCCGGTCCTGGCCTGGTCCAGTCCCAGCTGCTGCAGGCTTTTGGGGAGACCAGCAGGTGGAAAATCTCCCCCTCACTCGGTCTTTCAAGTAGATAAATAAATCTAAAGCCCCTAGGGAATCCCCGCCTCCACATGACAACACTGTAACGCGAGCTGCGTCCTCCGGGGTGGACAGCGCAGCGAGCGCGTGGCCTAGCAGAGCGCCGCCCCTCGGTCTCCACACGCAGCCTGCCAGGATGCGCTGCTCGGCCGGGTGGCAGGACGCAGGCCAGGCTCCCCCGGCACGGATGGGGGAAGGGCAGGCGCGGGGCGGTCGTCACCAGGGCTCTGCCGGCTTTTGCTGGGGGCAGAACCGAGCGGCGGCTTTGTTCAAGGTCAGTGTCTGAAGTCGCGGCGCGCCGCTTCGCCCTGTGCACTGCCATCTATGCGCCCGTCTGTCAGGGACGGCTCCTGCACGCCCGTGAGCCAGGCAGACCTGCGAGCCGGCACCACCTCCATCACACGACAGCAAGAACTCTGCTCCCGCATTACACCACCCAGCTCGCCAGCCTCCCGGAGCCGGACCCCACAGCGGGACTCAAACATCCCGGACGGCCACTCGACTGCCACGCCGGCCTGTCCACGGAGGACGGGTGCGGCCGGCTCCCCTGCGGGCGAACGTCTCAGGCCGAGCAGTCATGGCCGTCACCCACGTCTCCTAACGGCGAGAGCAGCCGGCTCCCTGAGCGCCTCGGCGAGCACCGCACGTCGGGACTCTCCACGGCGTCACCGGAACACCAGCAGGCGCCGCAGGGAGCGGAGGAAACGCCACCACGGACTCGCTCCAGACGCTGCCACGTCCTGCTTCGTCTGCTGCAGGCGTGAGGCTGTGCCGGCACCAGGAGCGCCCCGCGGCGGGCGTGTCAGGCGACCTACCCGCCGCGGCCTCCGCACCGCCGCCCAAGTGTGGACCCCGTGTCGACAGGCGTCGCGAGCACGCGTGACGCTGCGGGCTGCCCGAGAGGGTTGGCACGGCGCTGAGACCCGCTGCCGTGAACGGGCTCGCCGCCATGGAAGGAGATGCCGCGCTCCAGAGGGCAGACTCGCGCCTGACGGCATTTTCTAAAAACCACGGTTTAAGTCTGAGGCACGCGACCCCCGGCCCTGACACTCGGGGATCCTCACACCCCACGGGCTCGCCTGTGCTTCTCGGAGCCGCTCCGCCATGACAGGCCACGCGTGGCGCACCGCCCGCTTCTGCAGTGCCGTTCCTCTGACGGCAGCTTCCCCGCTCACGTCTGGTCTCCGGCTGCACCGATTACAAAGCCGGAGGCGTTCCCGGTCCTCGTGTGGCCCTGCTACAGCTCTGCTGCCGCAGAACCCCAGGGGCTGAGGCGTGGGAACACCAGCAGAGCCCGGATCCACTCACACAGGCGAGCCCCGCTTTTCCTCCGAGTCTGTTACTCGGGCAGACCCCGGGGAGGCACCAGGAGGAGCCAGTCCCCGCCCAGGGTCCCCGCCACATGCTGCCCGGGGTCCCCGCCGCGGTGCCGCCCAGAGGCAGTGGTCTTACCAGAAGGTCTGCTTGGCAGTCTGAATGACGCTCGCAGACGTCTCCACGTCTATGTAGTCGTAGTGCAGGGCCGCGGGGTCTGCTGGCGACCCCGTCTCTGCCAGCAAGATCCCGATCCATCTGCCCATGTCTTCGGAAGACGCCGCCTGAGGTGGAGACAAGGAGCGCTTTACTTCACTGACGCTGTAACTGCAGAGCCTGCCAGTAGAGACGCGTGCAACAGAGTGGAGGCGGAGCCCGCGTGTGCAGAAGGAAGTGGGGCCCCTGCCTGAGCCCCGGGATCTGCGCTGCCCAACACCAACCTGACGCAGAGAGCGCACAGCAGCGGCACAGGGGCGCTAAGATCCCAGCCCCTAACCGCCTACCAGCCAGGCCGAGCAGAGGCGAACACGCGGTTAACTTCCTGCCCCTGGAGGGACCCCGTTAACACAGCCAGGCAATCTGCCCAGACAGCAGCCCCCAGGGAGGGGCAGCCCCCAGGGAGGGCCCCCCGTGGCTGAAATGGTCACTTTGTTTCTGCTCTCGAGCCGGCATTGACCACTGACTGACTTGCAGACCAACTATTGTTTCCACAGAAGTAATATTTTGAAATCACTGGGCTGCTTTTTTTTTAAGATGTATTTATTTACTTGAAAGGCAGTTACAGAGAGAGATATCTTCCGCGTACGGTTCACTCCCCGAATGCCTACACAAGCCAGAGCTGAGCCAGACGGAAACCAGGAGCCAGGAGCTTCCTCCAGGTCTCCCACGCGGGTGCAGAGGCCTAACCTTGGGCCGTCCTCCGCTGCCTTCCCAGGCCACAGCAGGGAGCTGGATCGGAAGTGGGGCAGCTGGGACTGGAACCAGTGCCGATATGGGATGCCGGTGTTGCAGATGGGGGCCTGACCTGCCACGCCACAATGCTGTCCCCACTGGGCCGCTTTTTAGAGGCTTGGGATCCCCCTCCCCGAGTCTGATCTGCCGTTCGCAAGTCTGAAGCACACCCTCGAGACGACGGCGCTCAAGTGTCAGGTCGCCCGGTCCCGCCCAGAGCAGCAGGACAGAGCGGAGCGACTCCAGCACGTGCCTGCAGGCAGCAAGAGCCGTCGGCGTGCGCCACTCGGTCAGGGATCCGGGGCAGCAGTTAACTCGCTGCCGGGGATGCCCACGTCTCACGCCAGAGGCCCGAGTTTGCGCCCAGTCCTGCTGCCTGCTGCCTCGCATACCAGGAGGCAACACTGAAGGACTTAGGCAGTGGCGGACTGAGTCCCTGGCTCCGGTGTTGGCCTGTTCCAGCCTCAGGCAGGCGTCTGGAGGAGTGAACCAGTCGATGAAAAATCTCTGTGTCTGGGGCTGGCACTGTGGCACAGCGGATAAACGCTCTGCAGTGCCGGCATCCCATATGGGCGCTGGTTCTAGTCCCAGCTGCTCCACTTCGGATCCAGCTCTCTGCTGTGGCCTGGGAAAGCAGCGGAAGATGGCCCAAGTGCTTGGGCCCCTGCACCCACATGGGAGACCAGGAGAAGCACCTGGCTCCTGGCTTCTGACTGGCCCAGCCCTGCTGTTGTAGCCATCTGGGGAGTGAACTAGTGGGTGAAAGATCTCTCTCTCTTTCTCTGTAACTCTGCTTTTCAAAAAAATAAATAAATCTTAACAAAAAAAAAAAAAGGTTTGCTTGTGAGGATTCAGACAGCTAAGACTGGTCTCTTAGGTGGGAACCCACAGCTGCAGAAGCAGCCAGCAGGGGGCGGCAGCCACCACGTCTGAGCGCCCTGCCTCAGACCACCGGGCCGGGGAAGGAGATTCTGAGAAGGGTTGTTTTTTGTGAAAACGGTCTCTGACACCAACTCCCAGCGCGCGATCCGAGTGCTGGACTGTCTACCTGGGCTCCCTTGGCTGGACACAGCTCCGGTCCCACAGGCAGCGGGCTGCGGCCCACATGTGACCGCTGGGACCCCCCAGGTCACTGCCCTGAGCACAGCACGGGTGCACCCGCGGGGGCTCTGACACGGGGGGCCCGGGACGCCCCTCCACGCCTGCAGTCACCACAAGCGAGGGGAAGACGGGCAGGAAGGCCGGAGGCGGCCCCGGGGAAGAAATGCGGATTTCCAACAAGACAGTGGAGGGCTACTGGCTCAGCGGCCGTGTCCGCGCTGGCGAGCGGACGGTCTGGGAGAGCGGCGGCCGCCCACAGACCACGCGCGGCCGGGCGCTCACAGCCCAAGCTGCTCTCTGGTTGGTGGGTCACGGGGCTCACTGCCCTCTCTCTACAAGCGGCCATCTGTGAAGAAGTCCAGAATATCGCACAGGACCTGTGAGAGCCACTTAGCGCCGTTCCAAAGGCAGCCCGCGCTTGGGGGAGCGTGTCACTGGGAGTTCCGCAGGAAGTGATCTTCTGGGCTCTTTCGAAAGGCAGCCCACTGCACGAGCCGTGTGTGCAGTGCCACCGCGGGCTCGCAGGGGCACAGGGCAGCGCGCTCCCCGCGTTGTCGGTCCCTTGGGAAGAGGCGCGCGGGACTAACTCGGTCTCTCGGGAAGAGGAGAGCAGGACTAACGGAGAGGAAGGGACCTGAGGACGGCGCGGCCGAGGGGGCCTTGGTGCAGGGGTGGAGGGGAGCGCGTGCGCCCGCAGCAGGGGCCCCTACCTCCAGCACGGCGACCTCCTGGCCGTTGCGGAGCAGGCGGAAGGTGAGCGGGTGCTTGGCGTCCAGGCCCGGGGTCACCTCGCAGCCGCGCAGGGGGATGGACGCGATGTGCGTCTTCAGGTCGGCCCTGTCCTTGTGGAGGACCAGCTTGCTGTCCCTCACGCGGCACCAGCGCTCCCGCCAGCGGCTGTTGGAGAGGACGTTCAGGTAGCCTGCGAGGACAAGGGTGCCGTCAGCCTCCCGGGAGGGCCCCGCCCAGGAAGGGCAGCGCAGCCGCCAGAATCTGCCTGCGGTCAGGTGTAGGGGCACGCGTGACCCCCGAGAGCTACGCGGCCAGGTGTAGGGGCACACGTGACCCCCGAGAGCTACGCGGCCAGGTTTAGGGGCACGCGTGACCCCCGAGAGCTACGCAGTCAGGTTTAGGGGCACGCGTGACCCCCGAGAGCTACGCGGCCAGGTTTAGGGGCACGCGTGACCCCGAGAGCTACGCGGCCAGGTGTAGGGACACGCGTGACCCCCGAGAGCTACGCGGCCAGGTATAGGGGCACACGTGACCCCCGAGAGCTACGTGGTCAGGTTTAGGGGCACGCGTGACCCCCGAGAGCTACGCGGCCAGGTGTAGGGGCACGCGTGACCCCCGAGAGCTATGCGGCCAGGTGTAGGGGCACGTGTGACCCCGAGAGCTACGCGGCCAGGTGTAGGGGCACACGTGACCCCCGAGAGCTACGCGGTCAGGTGTAGGGGCACACGTGACCCCGAGAGCTACGCGGCCAGGTGTAGGGGCACACGTGACCCCCGAGAGCTACGCGGTCAGGTGTAGGGGCACGCGTGACCCCCGAGAGCTACGCGGCCAGGTGTAGGGACACGCGTGACCCCCGAGAGCTACGCGGTCAGGTGTAGGGGCACACGTGACCCCCGAGAGCTACGCGGCCAGGTGTAGGGGCACGTGTGACCCCGAGAGCTACGCGGTCAGGTGTAGGGGCACGCGTGACCCCGAGAGCTATGCGGCCAGGTGTAGGGGCACGCGTGACCCCCGAGAGCTATGCGGCCAGGTGTAGGGGCACGTGTGACCCCGAGAGCTACGCGGCCAGGTGTAGGGGCACGCGTGACCCCCGAGAGCTACGCGGTCAGGTATAGGGGCACACGTGACCCCCGAGAGCTACGTGGTCAGGTTTAGGGGCACGTGTGACCCCGAGAGCTACGCGGCCAGGTGTAGGGGCACACGTGACCCCGAGAGCTACGCGGCCAGGTATAGGGGCACGCGTGACCCCCGAGAGCTACACGGTCAGGTGTAGGGGCACGTGTGACCCCGAGAGCTACGCGGCCAGGTGTAGGGGCACGCGTGACCCCCGAGAGCTACGCGGCCAGGTGCAGGGGCACGCGTGACCCCCGAGAGCTACGCGGCCAGGTGTAGGGGCACACGTGACCCCGAGAGCTACGCGGCCAGGTGTAGGGGCACGCGTGACCCCCGAGAGCTACGCGGCCAGGTGTAGGGGCATGCGTGACCCCCGAGAGCTACGCGGCCAGGTGCAGGGGCACGCGTGACCCCCGAGAGCTACGCGGCCAGGTGTAGGGGCACGCGTGACCCCGAGAGCTACGCGGCCAGGTGTAGGGGCACGCGTGACCCCGAGAGCTCCTGTGGGCTGAAACACTGCTCAGGGGACAGCAGGAGCAGAAACGTGCTGAGAGCTGGTTTGGTGTCTGTGGGAACCCAGCGTTCGCCATAGCGCGGGGAATGTCCCCGGCCGGCCAGTGTCGGGTGGCGAGAGGGAAACGCGGCCAGACGGCGGCCTGCAAATAAACAGGGAGGGCGGACGGCCGAGGCAGCTGCCGGCACAAGCAGGCGACGGTCAGCCCAGGCGGGCAGGCTTGGGCTTAGCGTCAGCAGAGCACACCACGTGCAGCCGGAAGCCCCACTGCGGGGTGGGGGGACGCCACGTGCCCCCGCCCCGGGGCCCACCATGGCCCAAGGTGGAGTCAGGGCCTGCGTGTGCCTGGGGGACGCTGGCTGCCCAGGGAAGCTGCAAAGCGAGTCTCCAGCCCCGCGGCGGCTGCGCGGCATCTCCCACACCGCCATGTGTGCGGAACCGCAACCCTCCTACACAGGAACACCGACACCCCTCGGTTGTCACAAACACAAAATCCACCTTTTTCAGAAATGCCAGAGCATGGAAGACTTGCAGCCCGTCCGTGGGGCCAGGCACCGGCCGCACCTCCGCGGAGGTTCAGGAATGGGTCACATAGCACGGGCCACGCCGACTGTCGGGTCCTCGCTCCCCGACTCCTGTCACTCGGCCACTCTTACCCGCACCCGCACCCCCGGGCCAAAGTGCTGCGGAAACAGGAAGTCCTCACCAGGTCCCGGTGTTCCCAACGCGCCCCAAGGGCTCCACTTATGCCCGAAGGCTTACGGCCTGTTAGCAACGAGCAAATGCTAGGGACCAGAAACAGGCATGTCAGCCTTGTAGAGGATTTATAAATATTCCTCAGTGAACTGAATGGCACACACGTGTAGGGTCTACACTTTTGCAACAGGCTTGCCACCAGAACACGGGGGTCGTGGAAACCACTGCTCAAAGCCACGTGGGACAGGAAAAGCCTCCGGTCGACTACATCGTCTGATACGGGGCTCTGGGCAGCCCCCTGCCACTGGCCGTCTCGGCCACACACGGCTGACACCCACAGAAGCACCCCTTGGCAGGGGGCCGCAGAGATGGGACAGGGCTCCTTCAGGTCCGCCTGGGTCTTGGACACACTGAAGGCCAGGTGTGGGCGTGGCGTCACCTCGACACGGCGCTGTCTTGGACACCTGAGACCAGCAAGTGAGGGTGAGAACCACTCCTGCCCGGGACAGGCACCTCAGCAGAGGCTCCTGGGCCGACTCTGCGGCCCTGACCGTGGCCGCCGCATTCGGGGAGCGTGCAGCTGGGCTCTCCCAGGAAGGGCGGACCTGAGAGCACGCCCTCCGGCTCCCGGCCACGGGGTGCGGACCCACCATTGCTGCTAACAGAACGGATTCCAGACCACCCCACAGCCATGAGCCACACGCGGAAACCACTACGAAGGTCAGAACCTACACTAAGAAAACGGGCTCCAGCCCTGACGACAGAAGTATCTGTCATTTCTGGTTGGCATGGTGACAGCAGGCTGGCGCCCAGCGCTCACACGACTTGGTTCAAGGGTGGGAAGTCACCGGCCACAATGGCCGTGCCATGGAAGCGCACAGCTGGGCACCCCGGATGGCACCTCCCACCAACCCGTCCAGCTGACAAGCCTGAGCGTCTGCCCCCACTGGGTGGCTGGCGGCCTTGGCCCCGTCCCTGCGGGCCACGTGGACACTGCTGTCCTCAAACCTGGCTGGCGTGAAGGCACGTCTGTTGACAGGCCCAGGAAGCCTCGAGTGAAAGGCTTCCTGGGGACGTGTGCACGTCCATGTCAACCAGCTCATGTGTCTGTCAAAGACGCCCACTGTGGCAACGCTGCCCTCCCTGCTCGGGGATTCGGAGCCCCCAGGCAGCTCAGCGCTGGCCCTGTCCCGGCTCTGGCTGTCACGCAGCGCGCACTGCCTGCAGGGAAAGACCGACGGTCACTCTGGCAGGAAGCTGGCCCCCACTACTGAGATCCGGTGATGCTGCCGTGGCTGGGAGGGTCCCTGGCCAAGCCCAGGTGTGCTGAGAGCTTCTCTTGGGGTCCCGCCCTGTCTGAGACGTGAGACAGACGTCCTGTGTGGGCAGCAAGGCACGGTCCCAGGCTGCCCAGAAAGCTCCATGAATACCATCCCCCAGTTCTTGCCACCCCAGCCTCGGTCAGCGGTGGGAGAGGTTTCGGCACTGGCCATTACGCTGGGGGGGGGGGGAACACTACCAACGCGCTTCACAGCCTGCAGAAGGCAGCAGCGTGTCTGCTGGGCCACCTGGGGAGGGGGAGGCTGTGTGTGTGTGTGTGTGTGTGTAGAACTTTGAGACCCATTAAAAATAAGGAAAAAAGCTCCAATTTTCATCAGTCTGCAAGTGATTAATTTCTATACTAAAGAGAAGGTCACACCGCCTCTCCCAGAACTAGGACTTTGCTTTGCGGGCCAGGAGCAAGGCCCTGGGCTCAGCGCCTGTGACCTGGCGCCCCCTTGTGTTCAGAGGAGGAGCTGGATGGGACTGAAGGTCAGCATCTCACACCTCTGGACAGGAGGGAGGTGGGCGTCACCTAGGGAGGGAGCGGGGAGGCCTCTCATCCATGGCCAAGCAGCACGGCCGACCCCAAGCTCCCCGGGAGACAGACGCGGGCAGCGGGGCCGCCCAGGAAGGTTTTGCTCTATCCAGCGCTATTTGGAAATGACTTAATTCGGATACATTCAGTCCTTAGAAAGCAAGCTCTGCTTACACACGTGGACTCAGCTCTGGTTTCTGGCCTCTAAGGGACGGTCACCTGACCTATTTCCGGTGGTTCTGGCATCACCTCTCACAGCCAGCCGTGTGCAAAGCCCGCCTCTCTGGACTCTCATGAATGACTGCCAGCTGCAAAATCTGCTAGGCGGAAAGACAGGATGACGCAGAGACAGAGACAGGACCGGGAGGCAGGACCCTGCAGGACAGGCAGGAGCCCTCAGGACAGGCAGGAGCCTACAGGACAGGCAGGACCCTCAGGACAGGCAGGAGCCTCAGGACAGGCAGGACCCTACAGGACAGGCAGGAGCCTCAGGACAGGCAGGAGCCCTCAGGACAGGCAGGAGCCTCACGACAGGCAGGAGCCCTCAGGACAGGCAGGACCCTCAGGACAGGCAGGAGCCCTCAGGACAGGCAGGAGCCTCACGACAGGCAGGAGCCCTCAGGACAGGCAGGACCCTCAGGACAGGCAGGAGCCCTCAGGACAGGCAGGACCCTCAGGACAGGCAGGACCCTGCAGGACAGGCAGGACCCTCAGGACAGGCAGGAGCCTTCAGGAGAGGCAGGAGCCCTCAGGACAGGCAGGAGCCCTCAGGACAGGCAGGACCCTGCAGGACAGGCAGGACCCTCAGGACAGGCAGGAGCCTACAGGACAGGCAGGAGCCCTCAGGACAGGCAGGAGCCTCACGACAGGCAGGAGCCCTCAGGACAGGCAGGACCCTCAGGACAGGCAGGAGCCCTCAGGACAGGCAGGAGCCCTCAGGACAGGCAGGACCCTCAGGACAGGCAGGACCCTGCAGGACAGGCAGGACCCTCAGGACAGGCAGGAATCCTTCAGGAGAGGCAGGAGCCCTCAGGACAGGCAGGAGCCCTCAGGACAGGCAGGAGCCTACAGGACAGGCAGGACCCTCAGGACAGGCAGGACCCTCAGGACAGGCAGGAGCCCTCAGGACAGGCAGGACCCTGCAGGACAGGCAGGACCCTCAGGACAGGCAGGAGCCCTCAGGACAGGCAGGACCCTCAGGACAGGCAGGAGCCCTCAGGACAGGCAGGACCCTCAGGACAGGCAGGACCCTCAGGACAGGCAGGAGCCCGCAGGACAGGCTGCTCGGGCACAGCTGGCGATGCCTCGCACGGAGCCCCAGGTCACTGCGGGGGCCTGCCGTAGGTGGCAGCTGGTGCACCCTCCGCTCCGCCCTGGGACACAGGGGCACTCGGGGGGGCCTGCCGTAGGTGGCGGCTGACGCACCCTCCGCTCCGCCCCGGGACACAGGGGCTGTGGGGTGGGCAGCAGCTGAGCTCTCAGCGTGGCCAGGGACGGGGGGCATTCTCCCAGGGCTGCAGGAGGGCAGAAGAAACTGAGCCTGGAACCCACCAGGGACCTAGAAGACAGCGCAGAGCCCGGCCTTCCTGCAGAGGACTTGGAATCACGTCAGGTAAGTGGACGGCTCCAATGCAGACTTAAAAACTGAAGCCGGGGCGGCGGCTGTGGCACAGCAGGTTAAGCTGCTGCCTGTGGCGCCAGCATCCCATATGGGCGCCAGTTCAAGACCCGGCTGCTCCATTCCCGATCCAGCTCTCTGCTGTGGCCTGGGAAAGCAGTGGAAGATGGCCCAGGTCCTGGGGCCCCTGCGCCCACGTGGGAGACCCGGAAGAAGCCCCAGGCTCCTGGCTTCAGACTGGCCCAGCCCTGGCCGTTGTGGCCATTTGGGCAGTGAACCAGTGGATGGAAGACGTCTCCCTCCTGTAACTCTACCTTAGAAGGAGGGGAGGGAGGGAGAGCGGGAGAGGGAAAGAGAAGGAAAGGAAAACAGTTTAAACTGAGTCCAGGGGAAGGCGTGCGCTGTCCGCAGGGCTCCCTGCGTTCCCCTTCTGTGAGCGTGCGGGCAGCAGCGCCAGCAGCCTGGGGAGGGGGCGCACAGACCTCCACGCCGCTGCCTTCCCCGACAGAATCCCGCCCAGCGCCACCACTCAGTGAGCTCCCTGACCTTTCATCCACAAAAGCAGTGGTCTACGGGACACACTGACATTTATGTAAAGCACGACTTCGTGGGACGTTACCCTATTTTAGTGCCTTCCCTGGATTTATTTACTGTTTCAAGAAGGGAAAATAATCGCCGTGGGTACAGACGTGTTTACATAAACAGGAAGCCCCACAGTCATAGGTCCACTGTCCACTCTGTTCTCAGAAAGTGGTGGCCCCAAGTGGCGTGTTCTGGGTGGGGAGCAGGGAGAAGCCCGGCAGGACGGTGGCAGCCCCGCCGCGGGAACCCGCGGAGCGCGCCGAGCGCGGGAACCCCCGGGGCGGCCGTGGATGATTCGACCCTCACGGTTCGGGGCCTCCCTCAGCTGATTACTGCAGGGTGCTACCGTGTCTAAACAGCTTGCCAGTTTCAGCTTCATGTTTTGAGGTTGTTTCTGCCCCAAATTCTAAAGGAAGCTGCAGCACCATGGCAAGACTGCACGAAGAGGTTTACTCAGAACTTTATATAAAATTAGCTTTATGGGCCTGAGATGAAACCAACAAAATATACAGGCGGCGGCGGAAGCGACAGGAGCCTCCCCGGCCACTGCGCCGGGTGCCCTAGGTGGCTCCTGAATGCAGGCAGGGAGACTTTCAGAAGTGGGGCCAAGCTTCCACTCTCTCAGGAAGGCACGGTCGGGCCTGCCGGAGAGGCGACCGCGCCTCGGGTACTCGTGGCCCGAACGCGCCGCACTCCTGGGGGCATCCGACCCTCCAGCAAGCACACGTACCACCTGCTGCGCGCGCGGCCTGAGAAGGCGCTCCCCGGAAGCAGCACCGGACGGAGGCAGCCGTGAGGTCCTGTGTCCCCACGGGCTCAGGCCGAGCAGCGGGCACAGCAGTGCCGGGCACGGGGCCTTGGGCTGAGGATGCACCCTCCCTCCCTGCTCGGGGGCGGAGGCGGACACACGCAGTGGGAAGTGCAGCTGTCCTGTGTGTGCCGGGATCCTGCCACTGAACGCTGCCGGAGGCCCCAGAACCCGGCAGGCAGAGGCCTGGAAACACCTGCCTGGTCCTGAAGATGCGGCGCAGGCCGCCGCCCCGCCGCCCCGCCGCCCCGCCTCGCACCCGTCCCAGCCTCCACAGCTCTCGTCACCTGTGCCGCTCCCCGGCCCTGTGCTCACGTGGCCCTGGGTGGGGCTCACGTCCCCTTTCTAAAAAGACGGCCGGCGCCGCGGCTCACTAGGCTAATCCTCCGCCTAGCGGCGCCGGCACACCGGGTTCTAGTCCCGGTTGGGGCGCCGGATTCTGTCCCGGTTGCCCCTCTTCCAGGCCAGCTCTCTGCTGTGGCCAGGGAGTGCAGTGGAGGATGGCCCAGGTGCTTGGGCCCTGCACCCCATGGGAGACCAGGAAAAGCACCTGGCTCCTGGCTCCTGCCATCGGATCAGCGCGGTGCGCCGGCCGCAGCGCGCCGGCCGCGGCGGCCATTGGAGGGTGAACCAACGGCAAAAGGAAGACCTTTCTCTCTGTCTCTCTCTCTCACTGTCCACTCTGCCTGTCAAAAAAAAAAAAAAAAAAAAAAAAAAAAAAAAAAAAAAAAAAGACACAGGGCGGTGTTTGGTAGTTAAAGACACTGCTTGGGACAACCACATCCCCTGTGAGAGTGCCTGGCTCGAGGCTGGCCACGCTTCCAGTCCCAGCTGCCTGCTAACGCATCCCCTGGGAGGCCCAGTGTTGGGGTTCCTGCCACCCACATGAGAGACCAGGACTGAGTTCTGGGCTTCTGACCGGCTTGGTCCAGCCCTGGCTGCTGCAGACGTTTGGGGAGTGAGCCGATGAGTGGAAGATGACTCTCTCCCTTTTTCTCTCTTTCAAATAAATACAAACAAATCAATCACTAAGTGTTCTTTTTTAAAGCCTGTTAGACAAGCAAATGGGCGAATGCAGTGACCACTAACTGAGCAGATTATGAGCCAGGCACGGAGCTCAGCGCCCTTCAGTGTCCAAGGAAGCCACGGCGCCTAAGTACGGAGCCCATCACACAGACACGGGAGCCGAGGCCCTGTGACAGCAGGTGAGGTGCGCCAGGGACTCACTGGCTGCTGAGCCCTGGCGCCCGCTAGACGCTGGGGATCAGAAAGGTGAGCGCCTCACCCCGGCTCCGACACAGCCAGAGCCCTGAGCTGGGCCACAGGACAGGGGCGGTCTCAGTGCAGTGACACGGTTAGTCCAGGCCCCAACCCCATCTGCTGGCCGAGAGAGACACAAAGAAGAAACAGATGGGAAGGGCTGTGGAAGAGCAAAGAACTGGACACCAGTCTGGGACCCGCAAGGCGGGAAGGGCAGGTCCACGAGACACTTTTTACCTGTCAGATCTTACCGTCTACTGGCGGGTGTGATCTAGCTCAACCTAGGCTGAACGCTACAGAAGAGGCAGGGACCCAGAACAAGGGGCAGCCACAGGCCCCGGTGGGCCTGCTAAGCCAGGCCGGGGCTGCCACGAATCCTGCAGCCACAGCATTTCTATGGCGCACCGAGGGCTCAGGTGGTCAGATGACCATGTTGCGCTGGCGGGCCGGGGCGCACACTGTTCTCAGGGGCTCCCAGGAGGCGTTGCTGCCCTCTCTGCTGCACTGCCCGGGGCCCCGCAGCTGTGCACTCACTCCCCGCAGAGACCCTGCTTGGCAGGATGGGCTCCCGGGGCCCCGCAGCTGTGCACTCACTCCCCGCAGAGACCCTGCTCGGCAGGATGGGCTCCCGGGGCCCCGCAGCTGCGCATTCACTCCCCGCAGAGACCCTGCTCGGCAGGATGGGCTCCCGGGGCCCCGCAGCTGCGCATTCACTCCCCGCAGAGACCCTGCTCGGCAGGATGGGCTCCCGGGGCCCCGCAGCTGCGCACTCACTCCCCGCAGAGACTCTGCTCGGCAGGACGGGCTCCTGGCCTCTATCCAGTCCCTGCAGGTGCACTAACGAGATGGTCACTGCTCGTCTTTCCTTTCCTCAGTCTCCGCTCTCCCCTGCCCCAGCAAGGACCTGGATGAGTTTTAAGATCCCGTGTGCACTCTGACCTCAGAATCAGCCCTTAAGGCATGCTGTTCTGGCTGAAAAGCCCATGAGAGCATTTCAGGCATGGAAAGCTGAGACACTGTGGCAAAAAATGTTCTACATGAAAGATCTCTGCGAGTGAGACCCAGTGGAAAGAAAGGGCCATCAAGGAAGGAGGTACCTTTCTCTGAAGGGAGGAGAGAACTTCCACTTTGACTACGGTCTTGTCTAAACACTGAGGGAGTCTGTGGACTCAAAAGGCTTCCATAGCCTAGGCCGCTCATGTCAAGAGCCTCGGGTGGTCACTGACATCACACATAAGGGTGTTAATTGTTAAATTAACAACAGGAGTCACTGTGCACTTACTTCCCATGCAGGACCTCTGTCCCCAGTGAGTTTGTATTATGAGAATTAACTGCAAAACTTGTTCTCAAACATTGTGTGTGTGTGCGCAAATTGTTGAGATCTTTACTTAGCACAGAGTTGGTCTTCTGTGTAAAAGTTAATTGAAAATGGGTCTTAAGGGAGAATGGGGCTGGGAGAGGGAGAGGGAGGAGGTGGGGCGTGGTGGGAAGAATCACTACATTCCTGAGGTTCTACTTGGGAAATCTGGACTCACTAAATAGAAGGTTTCACTGGGGAAAAAGAAAGAGCTAGTGCACAGAGGAGGCTCTGCTGACAGAGGCGGAGTGACGAGGGCGGCCCGCTGTGATGAGAAACCAGGACACCCTGCTCCCGCGCTCGCCCACCAGAGGCCCTGCGGAGACCCTGCTCCCGCGCTCGCCCACGCAGACGCCCCGCGGAGGCCCTGCTCCCACCCTTGTCCACGCAGGCGCCCCGCGGAGACCCTGCTCCCGCGCTTGCCCACGCAGACACCCCGCGGAGACCCTGCTCCCGCGTTCGTCCACCAGAGGCCCCGCGGAGGCCCTGCTCCCGCCCTTGCCCACGCAGACGCCCCGCGGAGGCCCTGCTCCCGCGTTCGCCCACCAGAGGCCCCGCGGAGACTCTGCTCCCGCCCTCGTCCACGCAGACGCCCCGCGGAGGCCCTGCTCCAGCGCTCGCCCACGCAGACGCCCCGCGGAGGCCCTGCTCCCGCACTTGCCCATGGAGACGCCCGGCGGAGGCCCTGCTCCCGCGCTCGCCCACCCAGACGCCCCGCCAGCTGTCAGAGGTGCCAGGACTGGCAGGCCAGCACTCGGGCGGTCAGCAGAGCTGGGCTGGGAGCTGTGTGACCCGAGCAAGCCAGGCGTCCTCTCTAGAATCAGGGCCTCACTGGGGAGGGGCGTTTCTGGATTCCTGCCCCATTAAGGTTTAGCTGCGTCTCATGAAAATTCCTGCTTTCCCCACTGGCCTTCGGCAGTGCAGAAAGGTGCTGTGGCACAGTGGGCAAAGCCAGTCCACTGACAAAGCTCGCGCGCTACCCATGACGTCACATGCCCATCCCACTCCACGTCGTACGCTTGGACAATCTGCTTTCTAGCCTAGTGGGAAAAAAGAACAGATCTAAAACATAGGTTCCATCACCACCAGCAAGAAGAGGACCAGAATTAAAAACTAAACACAGAGGAAGCCACGGCAGTCACATTCTAATGACATCTGCCGGCACCGGTGTTGTGTAATACGTTCAGCTGCCAGCCCGTGACCCCGGCATCCATTTGGGCACTGGTTTGAGTCCCGGCTGCTCCACTTCTAATCCAGCTCCCTGCCAGTGTGCCTGGGAAAGCAGCGGAGGATGGTCTAAGTGTTTGAGCCTCAGCACCCACATGGGAGACCCAGAAGCGCCTGGCTCCTGGCTTCAGATCAGCCCAGCTCCAGCCATTGTAGCCAACTGGGGAGTGAACCAGCGGATGGATGGTCTCACTGTCTCTCCCTCTCTCTAGGTAACTCTTAGCTAGGAAGCTGGATGTTAGCCTGCGTGTGTGAGAGAGGGGCCCAGGGGAAACTGAGCCTGTACAGCTCAGCTTGGAAGCACCCAGGTCTCCCACTCTGAAGTCTGCCCGGCCCTGATGACCGCCCAGGTCTCAGCCCCCTGGAGCGTCCTCTCTGCACCCAGGTCTCCCACTCTGAAGTCCTGCCCGGCCCTGATGACCGCCCAGGGGTCTCAGCCCCCCGGAGCGTCCTCTCTGCTCAGCACCACGTGGGGTCCCAGCCTGACACCCCCGAGCAGGGACACCTGCCCAGCCTTCCTCCAGGCAGGCGCCCTGGGGAGACCCCTCTGCCCGTGCCAGGCGGGCCCCAGTCTACCGGCGCTGAGTAACGAGCCCCTGGGAGGGAGTTCACCCGATGCACACGCAGCAACCCGCGTCCTGGAGGAGTAGAGGATGAGGTCGGGGCGGGGGCAGGGAAGAACGGCGGAGGACCTGGACCCCTTCCCTCACAAGCCCCACTCTGAGCACAGACCGCGCAGGCTCAGTTCCCCGCTCTCTGCTGAGCCGCCGGCCTGGCCCGCCAGGTGCAGTCGCTCCATTTACCCACCTGACCTTGCTCTCCCAGGCTGAGTGACCGGGCACGCGCTCTCTCGCTCTCTCTCTCTCTGAGTCTGTCCCATTCGTTCTGATGGACGCCCGGCCCCAGTAAACCTCGCCACCTTGCTGACCACTGCTCACCATCTCATGTCTGAATTCTTTCTTGCACAAGGACAGGAATCTACCACCCATTTCTGCTAATAACTCTACCTTTCAAATAAATAAATAAATACATTTTTAAATAGGAAAACAAAACTAAAAACTTGGGTTATTTTTGGCTGGATAATTCTTTCCATCTCGCGACGCTAACTCCTCGCTCACCCAGGGTTGGAGTAAGAGGGGACATGGCCACGAGCTCAGGAAGGGCACCGTGGCGGCAGCGACTCTGCTGCCCGCTCTGTGACAGCGCCGTGTCACCTGCGTATGCGTCAGCTCTGGGCGGGATCAGGAGGCGGTGGAACGACGAGAGTGACAGCTGGCCCGCCTCTGGGCCTCAGGACCCACCAGGCTCCGAAACCACGGTCCCCTGGTGTGCCACCAGTCTTCCCGCCGCACTCACCCCAGGCGGCCCCTCTGACTGGGACAGGCCCTCCCCGAGAGGCCACCCGGGACCACACGACGCCTTCACTCCTGTCCCCAGACCACCCCCATGTCTTCCCTAAGTGGGCAGCATGAGGCACCCTGGAACCGCAGCTACAAAACCCAGGAGGCAGCTAAGAACTCGCCCGGTTTCCCCTGCAGGACGCAGCACGAGGCTCGGCTCCTGGCTCCTCTGACGTGCGGCACGGACCCCCAGCCCCCGGGACTGTCCCCTGCGCCAGCCCTTTCAGCATGAGCTCACAGGCTGGGAGTCGGCCCCTGCTGGCTAAATTCATCTCTGTGGGTACTGCCCACTCCATGCACTCGGGGCAGCCCCCAAATAAAACCCGACACCCTGGACAGCAGGGACACTGCGGGGGGGGGGGGGGGAGGGAGTAGGAAGAACGACCGTACAAAGGAAAGCAGTGAAGGGCTCACACGGAGGGGAAGCTAGTGTGCAACATGACAGCCTGCCCAAGGTTTGGAGATGGCTGATGCGCGTGGCTTGGGCGCATCGCGTTTCCCTCTTATCAGCAACGCTGCACGGTTCTCCCACTCTTCAGAGGCTGCCCCAGCCGCCCCCAGCCACCCCCCGGTCCAGCTCTTCTCCCTGTTGATCCTCACCCCCTTCTGCTTTCCCCTCCCGGGCCTGACCAGACAGACTGACCATCAGACGGGCTCATTTCTGTGTTACTGGTTTGTACCTGGACTGCACGCATGAGGACGGGGCTGTTTGGGTCCCCCGTCCCTGGCCAACAGCAGCTGCTGGAGACGAGGGGAGGCGGCCACCAGTGGGGCCAGGTCGGAAGCTGAGGTCCGAGAACCTCGCACTGTGACAAAGCTCCCTCCTGTCTCTCAGCCCCAGGGAAAGAAGCGCGCTCAAGTCCTGGATGTGTGGCCTTTGCACTCCTTCCCTGTTCACCGACGCGCACGTCCCGCTCTAGTTTAAGAATACTCACAAGGGTTTGAGAGGACTTGGCAGGATCTGAGAGAGCATTTCCCTTTAAAGTCTTGGAGGACCCTCCGAGATCTCCGCCACGCCCTGCCAGGTCTTCTGCTGATGGGGTGGGGTGGGGGGTGGACGTGAGGCGATTCCCGGGGGACGGTCGCCAGGAGTGCGGGGGCTCAGTGCCCAGCCCTGGCTGCACCTGGCAGCCGCGTACCTGCACGGAGGGCGCTCGCAAGCACCGCACCTGGGGTGCAGGCCCCGACCCTGGCCGAGGCGCAGCTTACCGCACGTGGGCACGTCCTCCTCCGCCGATGAGGTCTGCTCGTCCGTGGATGGCTTTTTCTTTCCCAGGCCGATGATCTTGGTGATTTTTTTCCCAGTGACTTTGGGCACGGTTCCCTTGGCCTCTGACTTGGCACTTTTCTTCCTCTTCACTGTCAACAACGGTCACAAAGCACGTTTAGTTGTACACGTCAATCAGAAAAAATAAAGCAGCAGTCACAACCCACTTCTTTCTCCCCGAGTTTACGCGGCGAGCACCTGCCGTGTGGTAGCTGCTGGGGTCACAGCAGGGAACGGGGCTGCTCTTGGGATCTGAGAACAGCGCACAAACCACGCAGACACACGAGGACGGCAAATGGCGGTGAGCAGCTCGTGGGAATCAAGAACAGGGTCTGGGGAAGCGGCCTCGTGGTCAGAGACTGTTAGGGAGCGGCCTCGCGGTCAGAGAAAGCCTGTCTGGGGCTGGGAGGCGCGGAGAGCTCGGTCACAGAGAGCCCGCCCGCCAATCTCACGGAGGAACATGCGGGCAAGGCCGGCCCCAGCGACGCGCCGCCGGCTGTCAGGCTGCACAAGGCCCGGGGGTCTGCGGGCCGACAGATGCCGGTCTAGCTGCCGTCCCGCTGGCAGAGCCCCTCACCTCCAGGAACCTCCGGGCCACCTGCCGGCCGCCCACCTCCAGCCCGCTCTGCTGTTTGTCCTGGACAGAGTGGACAGAGGCCAGCTAGGAACTAACTGTCAATGCATAAATCCATCAGGATCTTGCGTAGAAGTGGTTCCCTCCGTTTCAGTGTCCCGTGGTGGGGAGCGGGGGGAGACGGCCCCCTCCCTGTGTGCACTCTGCCACCCCGCCCCACTCAGCGAGGTCTGTGCACTGCTCTCACCAGTCCACGTCTGAGGCAGGCGGTCCTGACAGCTAAACACCAGCTCTCCAAGTCTCAGGGCAAACACCGCGTCAGACTGAACGGATGCGGTGTTGGTGGCCCGACCCCCAGCGTGGCTGTGTGTTGGGAGGGGACCTCTAAGTGGACAACTAAGGTGGGACGAGCTTGTTGGGCGAGTCGTTCGACAGGACAGGGTCCCTGCAGGAGGAGGGGACACACGCATGGAAGACAGGCCGCACGAGGGCTCAGGGACAAGGCAGCCGTCTGCAAGCCAGGGAGCGAGGCCGTGCTGGGAGCCAACCCCGACGGCGCCTCCCTGGGGCTTCCAGCCTCCGATGGTGAGGAGCACCGCCTGTGGTTACCCGGGTGGCCCGCGCTGTCCTGTTACAGCTGCACCAGCACAGGAACCGGCACAGCCCCGCACTCTGTGTTACTTCCGACGGTCCGGACGAAGGCCTCAAGTCCGGCAAGGACGCAGGAAGTCCACTCCGCCCTTCCCCCCTTGACTGTAACACACTGAGCGCCCCTCTCAGCCCCAGAGTCCAAAGGCACGGCTCCTCCTTGTCACCACCAGACAGATCTGCAGTCGGCACAGCTGGGCGGCTTTGGCTTTGGCGTGACCACACCAGGTGCAAAGGTGGACAAACCCGCGTGGCCGCGTCCAGACATCCCGAGGACAAGCTTTTCCATGGACCTGCCCCAGCTCGGCTTCACAGAGGCTGCTGCTGGCAGAGGACAGTCGAGAGCCAGGTGGGCGCCCAGGGGCAGGCCCGGGAGCCGGGGGCAGCGGCCAGCTCGCCTCACCCAGCTGGGCCTCCAGATTCTCCCCTCGCCGCTGACCTGCTCCTGCCTGGACCCTGGCTCCAGGGCTGAGAGGGGAGTCCGTGCTCTCTGGCCTTGAACACCCACTGGTGAACTTTTCTGCAAAAGCAGAAGTTAGGTCGCACTTGGAAGAGAAAGCGCAGCACGTAGGAACATGAGAAGGAAACCTTCGAGGACGGCGTGAAGCTGTGTCTCAACGGGAGGCAGAACGCAGCGGTGCGAGGGGGTCGAGCAGCAAACCCACAGACTCCCCGGAGTCAGAGCATGCGAGAGCCCAGACGACGCGGCCGCGCGACGGCAGCTAGACCGCCGAAGCAAGGCTGACTTGGCGTCTGTCAGTGGTCCACACCAGGGCCCGGACAGGTCCTGTGACCCCACAGGCTGCTGGGAGGAAGCAAGCGCACCCACTCGCCCACCGGCAGATGCTCCCGCGCGGGACCTCAGCTCCTGGGCCTCACGGGCTGCAGCACCCACAGCTCACCCACTCGTGCGCCAAAGTTCACGCTGCTCTGGCTCGCCAACGCAGGGGTCCCACCCAGGGGAAGAGGGCGTGAGGGTCCAGCTGCTCCTGCGGCGCGGACCACACGCAGTGGACAGGGACCCCACCCTCAGCTGGGCCCGCACGCGGGGGAGGCTGGGCGGCGCAGGACTGTCTGTGGTCTGCAGACAGCGCCGCGACTCCACCTGGCCGAGCAGGGGCGGCTTCCTGGTAATCCCTCAACTGCAGACCGGCCAGGAGTGAGCAGCCGGAGTGCGACCACACAGGAGGCGGTGCGCGGAGCCCTGTGCCGTGACCACACTATACCCAAAGTCCAGGCCAGGGACAGGGCTGCTGTCCGAGCCGAGGTCACCGTCTAATTCCCAAGTACAGAGGGCTGCTCTCACGAAAAGAAAGCGGGATTTCAAACACAGACGCGTTCACTGACACGCACGTCCAGACACACATCGGCAGAACCTGATTCCACCTGGCACGTCTGGGGAAGAAGCAGAACACAAGGAAATGGAGCAGTAAGCCAAGGCTTGCCGCACGCAACCCCGGAGCGGAACACCAGGCTGTGTGTCAGGGCATCTCAGGGCTCTCCCAGCCCTGGTGACACATCGTGTGCCCCAGGGAGACACAGATGGCACCTTCCACAGAACGACTTCCGGTGGGCAGGCCAAATTACACTCAGCACACTCAGAGGAGAGGAGACCAGACCTCGCGCCCTTGCAGCGTGAACCTCTCAATGTGGCCTGGGCTGCCGTTTGACTGGGTGACTTCAAGGCAGCGCAGATAAACGCCTCCTACACTCAAGCAACGAAGGGCAGGGGACAGGTCGCAGGTCCAACGAGCACAGTGTCAGTTCTCACGTTTACGGAAGGAGAGTCCTGCCACAGACGGGGAGCTATGTATACAACACGCCTGACGGGGGACATGGACTCAGTACACAGTGTGTATACAACACGCCTGACGGGGGACATGGACTCAGTGTACACAGTGTGTATACAACACACCTGACGGGGGACATGGACTCAGTACACAGTGTGTATACACACACCTGATGGGGGACATGGACTCAGTACACAGTGTGTATACAACACGCCTGACGGGGGACATGGACTCAGTACACACAGTGTGTATACAACACGCCTGACGGGGGACATGGACTCAGTACACACAGTGTATACAACACGCCTGACGGGGGACATGGACTCAGTACACAGTGTGTATACAACACGCTGACGGGGGACATGGACTCAGTACACAGTGTGTATACAACACGCCTGACGGGGGACATGGACTGAGTACACACAGTGTGTATACAACACGCCTGACGGGGGACATGGACTCAGTACACACAGTGTGTATACAACACACCTGACGGGGGACATGGACTCAGTACACAGTGTGTATACAACACGCCTGACGGGGGACATGGACTCAGTACACACAGTGTGTATACAACACGCCTGACGGGGGACATGGACTCAGTACACAGTGTGTATACAACACGCCTGACGGGGGACATGGACTCAGTACACAGTGTGTATACAACACGCCTGACGGGTGACATGGACTCAGTACACAGTGTGTATACAACACGCCTGACGGGGGACATGGACTCAGTACACACAGTGTGTATACAACACGCCTGACGGGGGACATGGACTCAGTACACACAGTGTGTATACAACACGCCTGACGGGGGACATGGACTCAGTACACACAGTGGGTATACAACACGCCTGACGGGGGACATGGACTCAGTACACAGTGTGTATACAACACGCCTGACGGGGGACATGGACTCAGTACACACAGTGTGTATACAACACGCCTGACGGGGGACATGGACTCAGTACACAGTGTGTATACACACACCTGACGGGGGACATGGACTCAGTACACACAGTGTATACAACACGCCTGATGGGGGACATGGACTCAGTACACACAGTGTGTATACAACACGCCTGACGGGGGACATGGACTCAGTACACACAGTGTGTATACAACACGCCTGACGGGGGACATGGACTCAGTACACAGTGTGTATACAACACGCCTGACGGGGGACATGGACTCAGTACACACAGTGTGTATACAACACGCCTGACGGGGGACATGGACTCAGTACACAGTGTGTATACACACGCCTGACGGGGGACATGGACTCAGTACACAGTGTGTATACAACACGCCTGACGGGGGACATGGACTCAGTACACACAGTGTGTATACAACACGCCTGACGGGGGACATGGACTCAGTACACACAGTGTATACAACACGCCTGACGGGGGACATGGACTCAGTACACAGTGTGTATACAACACGCCTGACGGGGGACATGGACTCAGTACACAGTGTGTATACAACACGCTGACGGGGGACATGGACTCAGTACACAGTGTGTATACAACACGCCTGACGGGGGACATGGACTCAGTACACACAGTGTGTATACACACACCTGACGGGGGACATGGACTCAGTACACACAGTGTGTATACAACACGCCTGACGGGGGACATGGACTCAGTACACACAGTGTGTATATACACACCTGACGGGGGACATGGACTCAGTACACACAGTGTGTATACAACACGCCTGACGGGGGACATGGACTCAGTACACAGTGTGTATACAACACGCCTGACGGGGGACATGGACTCAGTACACAGTGTGTATACAACACGCCTGACGGGGGACATGGACTCAGTACACACAGTGTGTATACAACACACCTGACGGGGGACATGGACTCAGTACACAGTGTGTATACAACACGCCTGACGGGGGACATGGACTCAGTACACAGTGTGTATACAACACGCCTGACGGGGGACATGGACTCAGTACACACAGTGTGTATACAACACGCCTGACAGGGGACATGGACTCAGTACACACAGTGTGTATACAACACGCCTGACGGGGGACATGGACTCAGTACACACAGTGTGTATACAACACGCCTGACGGGGGACATGGACTCAGTACACACAGTGTGTATACACACGCCTGACGGGGGACATGGACTCAGTACACAGTGTGTATACAACACGCCTGACGGGGGACATGGACTCAGTACACAGTGTGTATACAACACGCCTGACGGGGGACATGGACTCAGTACACAGTGTGTATACAACACGCCTGACGGGGGACATGGACTCAGTACACACAGTGTGTATACAACACGCCTGACGGGGGACATGGACTCAGTACACAGTGTGTATACACACACCTGACGGGGGACATGGACTCAGTACACATAGTGTGTATACAACACGCCTGACGGGGGACATGGACTCAGTACACACAGTGGGTATACAACACGCCTGACGGGGGACATGGACTCAGTACACAGTGTGTATACAACACGCCTGACGGGGGACATGGACTCAGTACACACAGTGTGTATACAACACGCCTGACGGGGGACATGGACTCAGTACACACAGTGTGTATACAACACGCCTGACGGGGGACATGGACTCAGTACACAGTGTGTATACAACACGCCTGACGGGGGACATGGACTCAGTACACACAGTGTGTATACAACACGCCTGACGGGGGACATGGACTCAGTACACAGTGTGTATACACACGCCTGACGGGGGACATGGACTCAGTACACAGTGTGTATACAACACGCCTGACGGGGGACATGGACTCAGTACACACAGTGTGTATACAACACGCCTGACGGGGGACATGGACTCAGTACACAGTGTGTATACACACGCCTGACGGGGGACATGGACTCAGTACACAGTGTGTATACAACACGCCTGACGGGGGACATGGACTCAGTACACACAGTGTGTATACAACACGCCTGACGGGGGACATGGACTCAGTACACACAGTGTATACAACACGCCTGACGGGGGACATGGACTCAGTACACAGTGTGTATACAACACGCCTGACGGGGGACATGGACTCAGTACACAGTGTGTATACAACACGCTGACGGGGGACATGGACTCAGTACACAGTGTGTATACAACACGCCTGACGGGGGACATGGACTCAGTACACACAGTGTGTATACACACACCTGACGGGGGACATGGACTCAGTACACACAGTGTGTATACAACACGCCTGACGGGGGACATGGACTCAGTACACAGTGTGTATACAACACGCCTGACGGGGGACATGGACTCAGTACACACAGTGTGTATACAACACGCCTGACGGGGGACATGGACTCAGTACACAGTGTGTATACAACACGCCTGACGGGGGACATGGACTCAGTACACAGTGTGTATACAACACGCCTGACGGGGGACATGGACTCAGTACACACAGTGTGTATACAACACACCTGACGGGGGACATGGACTCAGTACACAGTGTGTATACAACACGCCTGACGGGGGACATGGACTCAGTACACAGTGTGTATACAACACGCCTGACGGGGGACATGGACTCAGTACACAGTGTGTATACAACACGCCTGACGGGTGACATGGACTCAGTACACACAGGGTGTATACAACACGCCTGTTGGGTGACATGGACTCAGTACACACAGTGTGTATACAACACGCCTGACGGGGGACATGGACTCAGTACACACAGTGTGTATACAACACGCCTGACGGGGGACACGGACTCAGTACACAGTGTATACAACACGCCTGACGGGGGACATGGACTCAGTACACACAGTGTATACAACACGCCTGATGGGGGACATGGACTCAGTACACAGTGTGTATACAACACGCCTGACGGGGGACATGGACTCAGTACACAGGGTGTATACAACACGCCTGACGGGGGACATGGACTCAGTACACACAGTGTGTATACAACACGCCTGACGGGGGACATGGACTCAGTACACACAGGGGGTATACACACGCCTGTTGGGGACATGGACTCAGTACACACAGGGGGTATACACACGCCTGACGGGGGACATGGACTCAGTACACACAGGGGGTATAAAACACGCCTGACAGGGGACTCTACTGAGTACACACAGTGTGTATAAAACATCGCCCGTGTGTCCCTGTCAGTGTATATGTGACAGTCCCCGTGTGTCCCTGTCAGTGTGATCTGTGACAGCACCCGTGTGTCCCTGTCAGTGTGATCTGTGACAGCACCCATGTGTCCTGGCAGTGTGATCTGTGACAGCGCCCGTGTGTCCTGGCAGTGTGATCTGTTACAGTGCCCGTGTGTCCCTGTCAGTGTGATCTGTGACAGCACCCGTGTGTCCGTCAGTGTATATGTGACATCACCCATGTGTCCCTGTCAGTGTATATGTGACAGCGCCCGTGTGTCCCTGTCAGTGTGATCTGTGACAGCACCCATGTGTCCCTGTCAGTGTATATGTGACAGCTTCATGTGTCCCTGTCAGTGTGATCTGTGACAGCGCCCGTGTGTCCCTGTCAGTGTGATCTGTTACAGCACCCATGTGTCCTGGCAGTGTGATCTGTGACAGCGCCCGTGTGTCCTGGCAGTGTGATCTGTTACAGTGCCCGTGTGTCCCTGTCAGTGTGTCTGTGACAGCGCCCGTGTGTCCCTGTCAGTGTGATCTGTGACAGCACCCGTGTGTCCCTGTCAGTGTATATGTGACAGCCTCCGTGTGTCCCTGTCAGTGTGATCTGTGACAGCCCCCGTGTGTCCCTGTCAGTGTGATCTGTGACAGCGCCCGTGTGTCCTGGCAGTGTGATCTGTGACAGCGCCCGTGTGTCCTGTCAGTGTATATGTGACAGCCCCCGTGTGTCCCTGTCAGTTGTATGTGACAGCGCCCGTGTGTCCCTGGCAGTGTATATGTGACAGCGCCCGTGTGTCCCTGGCAGTGTGATCTGTGACAGCGCCCATGTGTCCCTGTCAGTGTATATGTGACAGCCCCCGTGTGTCCCTGGCAGTGTTTATGTGACAGCGCCCGTGTGTCCCTGTCAGTGTGATCTGTGACAGCGCCCGTATGTCCCTGTCAGTGTGATCTGTGACAGCACCCGTGTGTCCCTGTCAGTGTGTCTGTGACAGCACCTGTGTGTCCCTGTCAGTGTATATGTGACATCGCCCGTGTGTCCCTGGCAGTGTATATGTGACAGCACCCGTGTGTCCTGGCAGTGTGATCTGTGACAGCGCCCGTGTGTCCCTGTCAGTGTATATGTGACAGCGCCCGTGTGTCCCTGGCAGTGTATATGTGACAGCGCCCGTGTGTCCCTATCAGTGTGATCTGTGACAGCACCCGTGTGTCCCTGTCAGTATGTCTGACAGCACCCGTGTGTCCCTGTCAGTGTGTCTGTGACAGCACCCGTGTGTCCCTGTCAGTGTGATCTGTGACAGCACCCGTGTGTCCCTGTCAGTGTATATGTGACAGCACCCGTGTGTCCCTGTCAGCGTATATGTGACAGCGCCCCTGTGTCCTGGCAGAGTAATGCATGATAGTGGCTCTGTTCTCTGCTTCTGTGGTATATGAGAAGGACACTCACATCTCCAAAGCCCCAGGGCATGCTCATAGGTCGCACTCCCAGGCCCGGTGTGACTGTGTTCACACAAGCCGGCAGTCAGAACTCACCCTGCTCACAGGTGCGAATCCCAGGCCCCGTGTGACTGTTCACACAAGCCGGCAGTCAGAACTCACCCTGCTCACAGGTGCGACTCCCACGCCTGGCGTGACTGTGTTCACACAAGCCGGCAGTCAGAACTCACCCTGCTCTCTTCCATTGCACATGGTAGCTCCATTTTCCACAGCTCCTTCCCCGTCCGAGCTGGGTCTTTCTGATGACAGCTTCTGTAAGGAGAACAAGCGCACGTCACTCTTACAACAGTCCCATTGGCATGGGACGTATGAGAGGTCAAGTACAGCCACGTCAAAGTGAAGGGAAATGGGGACCAACCCACGACGACCCAGAGATCCTAGAGCCGGAGATACAGGCGGCTGCCGAGGGTGCCCTGACCGCTTCACAGGCATTTTCCTTCCAAGCGTGTGGTTCTTGGAGAATCAGCTATTCCGTTGCTGAGCCCAGGGTCGTGGTGCAGCGAGCAAGCCATCTGTGCAACTCTGGTGTCCCGTACTGGAGTGGCAGCTGCTCCATTTCCAATCCAGATCCCTGCTAATGCGCCCTGCAGAGCAGTGGGTGGTGCCCCAGGCACTTGGGCCCCTGCTACTTACATGGTAGACCCAGAGTTCTGGGCTCCTGGCCTTGGCCTGGAGCAGACCCGGCCACTCAGCCGTTGGGGAGTGAGTCAATGGACAGACATGCATGCATGCTCTCCCTCTCTGCATCCTACTGCCTTTCATATAAGTAAATAAAATAAAATCTGTGTTTTAAATAGTTTTTTTGAAAGTCAGAATGACCCAGAGAGAGATACCTTCCATCCACTGGTTCACTCCCCAAATGTCTACAATAGCCAGCGCTGGGCCAGGCCAAAGCCAGGAGCCAGTACCTTCACTGGGGTCCCCCATGTGAGTGGCAGGAGCCCAATCCTCTGGGCCATCTCTGCTGCTTTCCCCAGGCCATCAGCCGGGAGGGAGATCAGAAGTGGGCAGCTGGAACGTGGACTGGAGCCCATGTGGAATGCTGGTGTCGCAGGCAGCAGCTGTACCCACCACGCCACAATGCCGGCTCCGTAAAATAAAATCTTAAAATTGTCCACTGAATTCACTTCTGGCATTCACGAATAACTGGGTGAATGTTAAGTATCTGCTTGTAACAGATTCACTCAGAATGTACACAGATTTGAGGCAAACTACTCAGACCCTCCCCAGGGGGCTGCGATTCGTCAGGTTTCGGACTTGACTGCCTGATGGACTGACTACATTAGGATCCCACGGTGGCCTCTGGCCGACACGGTGTTTCCCTCCTCTTCCACCCGAGCACCTGTGGTGCCACCGTGGAGGGAGTGGCCTCACACGTGCCCTGGGCCCTGCCTGCTGCCCAGCCTGCGGCCTTCCCGCTCCATCTGCTCCGTCCACCTGCTCAGTCCCTGTGGCTGCCCACGCCGCTGGTTCGGTCCGCAGGCTCCAGGGCCACACGGGCCAGCTCCTCACAATACGTCTGTTTCTACAGACACAGCTGCCCGTCCTGTCCCTCGGGGGAGTGCTGACTAACTCAGGGTGACAAAGAAGGATCTGTCCGTGCACTGGCGGGGCTGCACAGAGGGTCCAGGCAGCTCCTAGGACACAGACCACCAACTGAAGCCTTCGTGGCAGCAGGCCAGGGGTCTCCAAGGATGTGGCGGCTGTTACGCATGAAGCACACAGCTGGTGCCGGGCTGTACACACTGCTGGAGTGCACACTGCTGGGGTGCACACTGCTGCGGTACACACTGCTGGAGTACACACTGCTGGGGTGCACACTGCTGGGGTGCACACTGCTGCGGTACACACTGCTGCAGGACACACTGCTGGGGTATACACTGCTGGGGTGCACACTGCTGGGGTACACACTGCTGGGGTACACACTGCTGCGGTACACACTGCAGCTCTGCAGAGTGAGCAGGTGGGAGAGGGCGGCAGGCGGGGGCCTGCTCTGCTCGGGTCGGCATTAGGACGTTCAGCTAGGAAGCGCCTGCTGTACCCCAGACACAGACAGGCCTGCTTTCAGAACTCAGCCCTGGGCACTCATTCTCCGTGCGAGCCACCACGAGCGCGCGGTCTGGGAGGCGAGGACTCGGGCTTGCTACACAGCAGGCACTTGAACGGGAGCAGAGCAGCTGGGGCGCTGGAGCCCCCAGAGTGCTACGGGGACTCCAGTGAGGGCGGCTCTCACCTTCTCCAGCTCTGCCTTGTGCACCGGGGAGCTGGACGGAGGAGGGCACTCCAGGGCCATGGGCCCGCCGCCGCCGCCGCCACCACCGTGGGCCTCCTTGATGACCTGAAAGCAGCAGAGACGCGTGTGAGTGCGCCCAGAGGAGGCCGGATTTCCATAAGGGGCCAACCTCGGGGTCCGGGCGGAGGGATTCACAGGGCTCTCTTGTTCACTCATTCACGGCTGCGGGGCCCCCGCAGGCTCTGGGCGCACAGAGCACGAGCGTGCCGCCATCGAGTTTCACCCCACCTCACTCGGATACCACAAACACAGCAAAGGGCCAGCAAGAACGTGGTGGGCATGTAGGACGACAGAAAGACACAGAGGACAGAAGACGCTGTGTCAACGAAAACGTGGGTGGCTGCTGCAGCACGAGACCTGGGCACGCCTCAAGGGGTGAAGCTTAAGCCGCGAGAGCAGGCGGCCTGGAGGACCCGGGCGTGTGCAGAGGAGTGGGGTGGGGCGAGGCAGGGCACAGCCGGCACGGAGGCCCGTGGTGGACGTGAAGAGTTTAAGGAAACCCCAGAGCGCTGCGAGGAGATGAGGAGGGGGCGCGGGTGCAGGGGGCACGGGAGGAAGTCAGCCGGGCACGCAGGGCACGCCCGGGTGCAGCAGGCACTGGTGGAGAGGCCGCAGGACCTGCCGAGGGTTAGACGAAGGCCCGAGGGCGAGAGAAGAACCTGGGCTGACTCCCGAGTCTGTTCACGGTGATTGAGGGATGCACTTGACCCAAGCGGTGGAGACTGAGGAACGGGTCAGGACGAGAGAGGCTGGGTGCATGAGACCCGTCTCCAGCCAGAGCCACAAATAGACAAGGGCGGCAGAGCCAAAGGTGACGCTGACAGCTGTGGACTGCCTGAGCTCCCTGGGGAGAAGCCAAGACAGAAAAATCCAGATAAGGGGAAAGCCCAAGAGCCTGCGAGCGGTTCCGGGTGGGGTTCAGGGAGTGGAGCTGGTGAGAGCGAGGAGCGAGCGAGCTGGAAGGTCAGGGAGCAGGCCGGCGAGGCAGCGGGCATTTCTCTGTGTGGCAGCAGAGCGCGCGGGGCAGGGCGGGAAGGAGAGTCTGTGAAAAGCTGTGTGTGTGCGTGTGGGGGGGTATACACAGGAAGGCCAGGGTCTGACCGACCGCATGTTCTCACATCGGTGCCAGCTGTGTGACCTTGGGGGAGGGTTTTCTCCTCTCTGGGCCTCACGTCCTCATTGGCACAGGCGTGCCAACGGTGACCTGCCTTGCAGGACTGGGGTTAAACTAAGGGAAAGTGAGACCCCACGAGATGCCTGAGCCAGCAGCTGGAGCCACCAAAGCCTGGTGTTCCGAGTGCACAGAGTGACTCCGGGCCAGGCGGAGGGACGCAGGACCCCCGGCCTGCAGGCCACGGCAGCCCACACGGCATCCAGGTGTGGCTCCGCCCACAGGGGCACGCAATCAGACAGATGCCGGCACCTGCGGAACTGACATTATTCTTGCAACGGAAAAGTTAGCAGCAGAGTTTTCAAAATGTCTCCTCTTCTAACTAGACTGCAATTCTGGTTCCGTCTGGGCAGAAGAGAAAGGCCAGGGCCCCAGATGAGCGTGCAGCAATCCTGCAACGTGATCGCGACAGGCGGCTCCGAGCCCTCTTGGCTCCCACCGGCGCTGGGATCGGAGCCAAGACCCGACAAGAGACCAGGATCACGTTTCCCGCCACTCGGCTGCTCCGTTCTTTCGTGCAGAAAACAGGAGTGATGTCCACATCTGAGGCCGAGAGAGAAAAGGACATGCAAGGAGCCCGAGACTCACTGCAGGGCCCTCTGTGCGGGCTGAGGTGTGCGCGTGGCCAACGTGGCCAACGTGGCCGTGCTCCACGCCCGCTGCAGACACGGAGGACAGTGGTTCCTCACGCTCACTTGGCTCAGCTGTCTTCATTCCCTGCCCCGTGAGACTCTGCACCTCGCACTGGCAAGGCAGACTTGTCCCTGGTAGGGACACCCCGCCTTTTCTCGGGATCTGAGCACGACGGGCAGCCAGCAGACCTGGGTTGGACCATCCTAACACCCGCTCCAGCCGCAGCCGAGGCTGAGCGCCTGTGTCTCGGAGCCGTCTCTGTAACATCCACGGAACAGCATCGCGGGCAGCAGTATGCAGCCCCGGGGCACGAGTGCTGGTGCCGCCCCTTAAACCCCTGCTGGCAGCGCCCACACCCCGCATCAGAGTGCTGGTTCAAGTCCTGGACCCTGCACTTCCAATCCAGCTTCCTCTCACGCCCCGAGAAGGTAGCGGAAGACGGCCCAGGACGCGGGCCCTGCCACCCGTGTCAGAGACCAGGACTCAGCTCCTGGCTCCAGGCTGATGCGGGCATTTGAGAGTAAACCAGAGGACAGATCTCTTTCTCCCTCTCTCTCTATCCCCCCCCCCCCCCATTTCTCCTCTCTGTTGCTCTTTTAAACAAACAAACAAACAAATAAATCTTTAAGAAAAAAAACGTGTCGAGCCCAGTACTTCTTCCATAAAGGACATTAAGGAAATCTGAACTTTCCCCCAACAATTACAGCGTTCAATCAATGAAACGTGTTTCAGCTACATAAGCTTGAGCTTGATAAATTCTTCACCTTGCACTGAAAGGCGTTACCCCGTAACATATAGCCTGCCCAAACCCACGACCTTTGACAAGGAAGTTCACTCCACAGCCGTCTCCCCTGCCTGAGCAGGACGTGCAGAGCGCTCCGGCAGCACTTCTCAGGCACCTGGCCTCTCGAGAGCAGCTGCGAGGCTGCTGGCTGCTCCCAGCTAAGGGCAGCTCGCCCTCTGAGATCCAGCTGGGGTCCCTCGTCTCCAGGCAGCCGGCTCTGGCCCTGCCCACGTGGTCTTGTGGTGTGGCCAGCCCTGTGCACCTGCCCACGTGGTTTTCCTGGGGCCAGCCCTGTGTACCTGCCCACGTGGTCTTCATGGTATGGCCAGCCCTGTGCACCTGCCCACGTGGTTTTCCTAGTGTGGCCAGTCCTGTGCACCTGCCCACGTGGTCTTGTGGTGTGGCCAGCCCTGTGTACCTGCCCACGTGGTCTTGTGGTGTGGCCAGCCCTGTGCACCTGCCCACGTGGTCTTCGTGGTGTGGACAGCCCTGTGCACCTGCCCACGTGGTCTTCATGGTGTGGCCAGTCCTGTGCACCTGCCCACGTGGTCTTCGTGGTGTGGCCAGCCCTGTGCACCTGCCCACGTGGTCTTCGTGGTGTAGCCAGCCCTGTGCACCTGCCCTCTCTATCAGAACCTGCCCACACCGGCCAGTGTCTCCTAGTGACCCGTGTCATTCTGACGGAAGGGGCTGTGCCTGGCTGTGCTGATGCTGCTAATGCCTTGCCCACATCAGCAACTTCCTAAAGTGGGGTCGGGGGCCGGCGCTGTGGCGTAGCAGATAAAGCCGCCGCCTGCAGTGCCGGCATCCCAAATGGATGCCGGTTCAAGTCCCGGCTGCTCTACGTCCCATCCAGCTCTCTGCTATGCCCTGGGAAAGCAGTAGAGGATGGCCCAAGTGCTTGGGCCCCTGCACCTGTGTGGGAGACCTAGAAGAAGTGCCTGGCTGCCGTGGCCACTTGGGGAGTGAACCAGCAGATGAAAGACCTCTCTCACTCTCTGGCTCTACCCCTCTCTCTCTCTCTCTCTCTAACTCTGCCTTCCAAATAAATAAATAAATATTTTTTTTAAAAAGTGTGATCAAATGAGAAAACAACCAGAGAATGAAGAAATAAGCTGGACTTTAGATTTTTTATGAGAATGAAAAACTGAAGGAAAGAAGCTGGGCTATTTAAAAAAAAAAAAAAAAAAAAAACTAAGTAGAATTGCCTGACACAGTCCCCAGTCCTCTGCACTGAGTTCTGAAACCCTCAGGGGTCAAGAAGTCTTGTTAAAGGCCGGCAGACAGAAAACCCTTTGGCATCAACAGGCCCTGCCCTGCTCTAGCGCCTGCTGGCTAACTTCCTCCAGCCGTCCCGGCCACGGGCACTGCTCCCGTCAGCAGCCAGGGGAGGCCGTCACCAGAGGCAGCTCAGGAAATCACCTCCCAGAGGCCACTGTCCAACCCAACCCGGACCATGTGGGTGCTGGGAACACTGCAGAGGTCTGGTCCCCAGTCATGAACCTTCCTCACTCTTGTGGGGCGGAGCTGTGTTTCCCAAGGCGCACAGGAAGGACCAGGGAGACACAGAAGGGAAGCTGGGGCCAGGCAGGATGGACCACGGCACCGTGGCACCGAGGGGTCATTTACCCCCGAGGCTGGACAGGAACCCTGGCGGGGGGGCACTACTGAGAAGACAGCATGGCCAGTCTTCGCAGCCCGCCGGCGAGCTCGGGTTGTCCTCATGAAACTCCATCCTGGGTCTCTGCACACTGCCAAGTGCACCTGCAGGTAATGCAATCAAGGAAGGGCTGACCATTCCAGTTCCTTTAACAAGCACAGACGAGGCTTCTACACCAACGCACTTCTATTTACAGAGCCAAGTTCTACGGATGCTCAGCACGCATTTAAGAAAACTGGGTCCAAACAGAATCACCAGTCCTCCAAAAACAAACTGGTATATGTTTTGTGGTGTTTTGTTTGCTTTTAACTAGAGCCCTCATCTTCAGAAACACAAGCTCTGCACATTTTTCAGGAAACCTGACCACTCTGTTTCTGGGAATATTGGCTCCTGTCTTCTGCTTGACCCCACACAATGGCTCACGCTTTCAGCCTCTGTGTACACACACACATGCACAGAGAGAGAGACAGAGAGACAGAGAGAGACAGAGAGAGGGAGAGAGAGAGGGAGGGAGGGAGGAGATAGAGACGGAGAGAGGGAGGGAGGGAGGGAGGGAGATAGAGACGGAGAGAGGGAGTGAGGGAGGGAGGAAGAAGGAGGGAGGGAGGGAGAAGGAGGGAGGGAGGGAGGGAGGGAGATAGAGACGGAGAGAGGGAGGGAGGGAGGGAGGGAGGGAGATAGAGACGGAGAGAGGGAGGGAGGGAGATAGAGACGGAGAGAGGGAAAGGGAGGGAGAGAGGGAGGGAGGGAGAAGGAGGGAGGGAGGGAGGGAGGGAGATAGAGACGGAGAGAGGGAAAGGGAGGGAGAGAGGGAGGGAGGGAGGGAGGGAGGGAGGGAGGGAGATAGAGACGGAGAGAGGGAAAGGGAGGGAGAGAGGGAGGGAGGGAGGGAGGGAGATAGAGACGGAGAGAGGGAAAGGGAGGGAGAGAGGGAGGGAGGGAGAAGGAGGGAGGGAGGGAGGGAGGGAGGGAGGGAGATAGAGACGGAGAGAGGGAAAGGGAGGGAGAGGGAGGGAGGGAGGGAGGGAGGGAGGGGGTCAGCCAGTTTTGGCAGGAGCTGTAGGCAGCGTAAGTTGCAGGCAGGAAGGAGAAGCAGATTTGGCACCAACTCCCGCGGGATGCCTGCAAAGTCACGTGACGGTGAAGCATTCTTCGTGCTTCTTGTAACTGACAAAGGGCACCTGTGACTTAGTTAAGAGACGTGTACTTCTTAGGTTAAAGCCGTGTTTCCGCATACAACAAGTCCACAGCATAAGTTTTGGTCGCTGTGCGATAACACAGTTCATATAAATAAACGCCCAGCGAAACAACTTATGCTGGAGGAATCCAAAGAGATGACACAGCAACAGCTTCCTATTCCCCGCGTGCTGGAGTTCTACGCGTGTGCTTGCATCGTCCTCTCATTCCACAGGGCAATTCTGCCAAGTGTCACATCCACTCGATGGACGGGGACGGGTGTGCTGAGCCAGCAGGTCCTGCGCTCCAGGCGTTCCAGGCACACAAGCCGGATTTCCAGACACCTGCCCCTTCCTGCCACTCCAACGCAACTCCAGGGAAGTGGCTTGTTTATTTTATGATAGCTCCATCGCTACAAAGTTTTACGTCACTCTGGAGGAAAAACAAGCAAATACACAGCAAATAAACTAGTAAAGATTTGCAAGATTTGAAAATGCAGGGAAGGACAGCCCTCACACGTGCCCCGGGGCACTCGTCCCCACTGTGGTGTTGGCACAAGTCAAGTCTACGAAGCTGTAAGCTACGAAGTCACACAGAGTTCTGGGAGCACGGGAGGAGTCAATTACAAGGCAAGCACAAACATGAGTTTTAAAAATGAGCAACCATTTCTAAAGTAAGCAATATATTCTCAAATATATCAAAGAAGATATCGCAGCAGACAACAGAAAATACGTGCAGCTGAATAACAGAAGCACACAACATCAGAACACGCAGGACGCAGCTAGGACTGCGTAGAAGGGACGGGTAGTTCTGTTCCAATGTTTTTGGGGAAGCAGAAGCCCAGGAAGAGAGAAAAGAGATCCAGTCCACACGTGTGTGTTCACTGCCAAAGGCCCGCGGTGGCCAGGGCTGGGCCAAGCCGAAGCCAGGAGCCAAGCAGCCAGTCCAGGTCCCCCACGTGGGCGGCTGACCAAGGACGCACTGCCTCCCTGGGTGTGCGCTGGCGGGAGAGGAGCAGGGGCGCACACAGCACCCTGCCATGTAGAGAGGCGGGGAGTGGGGCGGACCCTCCGGGGAGTGGGGGCGCACACAGCATCCTGCCATGCAGAGGCGGGGAGTGGGCGGACCCTCCGGGGAGTGGGGGCGCACATAGCATCTTGCCATGCAGAGAGGCGGGGAGTGGGGCGGACCCTCCAGGAGGCCCCTGCTTCCCTTCCACAGCCCAGTGCGGCCGAGCCTCAGAAGCGGAAGACACGGCCAGCAGTTTTCTCCCCGGACTGCAGCGCAGGGGCCACTGCTCGGTCACCAGCCCGAGACAAGGCAGACCCAGTGTGCTGGCTCGGCGGCACACGTGGGAGACCGCCACGCTGCCCGCGGCTCCCTGACCCCCGCCGGGCAGGTGGAAAATTCCAGACCCACCACTCACTCACACCTTCCGGACACAGTGGGAGTGAATCCAAGTCCAGATCTGCCCCAACCACGCCGCAGGTCAGCAGGGGACAGGCCTGGCCCTGGACTGCGGGGCCTTACCTCCCCCTCTGCCCTCTCAGGTGGACGGACGGCAACCATCCGCAGGACAGCAGGGGACAGGCCTGGCCCTGGACCGCGAGGCCTAACCTCCCCCTCCGCCCTTTCAGGTGGACAGACGGCAACGCGAACTCAACACAAGCAACCCTAGGGCAGCTCTGCCACCAAAGTGATCAGAGACTGAACTAACCATGACGGAAACGTAGCGCACTTAACAGAAACAGGACAGCACGCAGGAAGAGCGGAATTCCGGCAGAGGCAGAAACGGTTTTAGAAGGAAGGGAAGACAAGACCTCAGAGAAGGATCTCACGGTCCTTGCTGGAAAAGGAGTGTGGGGAGGGTCTCCGGCTCCCCCTTCACCTGCCCTGCGGGGCCTGCTAACTTGTTCTAACAGGAGATACAGTAGACTACTTCTCTGGACTGCTGCTTTCTGGACACACAGACGACGTCTCCCAACATCCCTTGCAGCTCTGGCCAAGGCACTCACGTGAGGAGAAGTGACAGAAACTCTGGCGCTGAAAACAGCCTGTGTCATCTGGGTTTCCAAACAATCACCAGGGGCCAGTGAGTTCACTGAGATGCAGCGATGGCCGCTCAGTGCAGGCTGCAGTGTACACAGTCAGCTCACAGCCTGTACCTGTGTGTTCACCGTCTACAGTGTACACAGTCAGCTCACAGCCTGTACCTGTGTGTTCACCATCTACAGGGTACACAGTCAGCTCACAGCCTGTACCTGTGTGTTCACCATCTACAGGGTACACAGCCAGCTCACAGCCTGTACCTGTGTGTTCGCCGTCTACAGGGTACACAGTCAGCTCACAGCCTGTACCTGTGTGTTCGCCATCTACAGGGTACACAGTCAGCTCACAGCCTGTACCTGTGTGTTCACCGTCTACAGGGTACACAGTCAGCTCACAGCCTGTACCTGTGTGTTCGCCGTCTACAGGGTACACAGTCAGCTCACAGCCTGTACCTGTGTGTTCACCGTCTACAGGGTACACAGTCAGCTCACAGCCTGTACCTGTGTGTTCGCCGTCTACAGTGTACACAGTCAGCTCACAGCCTGTACCTGTGTGTTCGCCGTCTACAGGGTACACAGTCAGCTCACAGCCTGTACCTGTGTGTTCGCCATCTACAGGGTACACAGTCAGCTCACAGCCTGTACCTGTGTGTTCACCGTCTACAGGGTACACAGTCAGCTCACAGCCTGTACCTGTGTGTTCGCCGTCTACAGTGTACACAGTCAGCTCACAGCCTGTACCTGTGTGTTCACAGTCTACAGGGTACACAGTCAGCTCACAGCCTGTACCTGTGTGTTCACCGTCTACAGTGTACACAGTCAGCTCACAGCCTGTACCTGTGTGTTCGCCATCTACAGGGTACACAGTCAGCTCACAGCCTGTACCTGTGTGTTCACCGTCTACAGGGTACACAGTCAGCTCACAGCCTGTACCTGTGTGTTCGCCGTCTACAGTGTACACAGTCAGCTCACAGCCTGTACCTGTGTGTTCACAGTCTACAGGGTACACAGTCAGCTCACAGCCTGTACCTGTGTGTTCACCGTCTACAGTGTGCACAGTCAGCTCACAGCCTGTACCTGTGTGTTCACCATCTACAGTGTACACAGTCAGCTCACAGCCTGTACCTGTGTGTTCACAGTCTACAGGGTACACAGTCAGCTCACAGCCTGTACCTGTGTGTTCACCGTCTACAGTGTACACAGTCAGCTCACAGCCTGTACCTGTGTGTTCGCCATCTACAGGGTACACAGTCAGCTCACAGCCTGTACCTGTGTGTTCACCGTCTACAGGGTACACAGTCAGCTCACAGCCTGTACCTGTGTGTTCGCCGTCTACAGTGTACACAGTCAGCTCACAGCCTGTACCTGTGTGTTCACAGTCTACAGGGTACACAGTCAGCTCACAGCCTGTACCTGTGTGTTCACCGTCTACAGTGTGCACAGTCAGCTCACAGCCTGTACCTGTGTGTTCACCATCTACAGTGTACACAGTCAGCTCACAGCCTGTACCTGTGTGTTCACCATCTACAGTGTGCACAGTCAGCTCACAGCCTGTACCTGTGTGTTCACCATCTACAGGGTACACAGTCAGCTCACAGCCTGTACCTGTGTGTTCACCATCTACAGTGTACACAGTCAGCTCACAGCCTGTACCTGTGTGTTCGCCGTCTACAGTGTACACAGTCAGCTCACAGCCTGTACCTGTGTGTTCACCATCTACAGTGTACACAGTCAGCTCACAGCCTGTACCTGTGTGTTCAGCATCTACAGGGTACACAGTCAGCTCACAGCCTGTACCTGTGTGTTCACCGTCTACAGTGTACACAGTCAGCTCACAGCCTGTACCTGTGTGTTCACCATCTACAGTGTACACAGTCAGCTCACAGCCTGTACCTGTGTGTTCACCGTCTACAGTGTACACAGAGAGAGCTCACAGCCTGTACCTGTGTGTTCACTGTCTACAGTGTACACAGTCAGCTCACAGCCTGTACCTGTGTGTTCACAGTCTACAGGGTACACAGTCAGCTCACAGCCTGTACCTGTGTGTTCACCGTCTACAGGGTACACAGAGAGAGCTCACAGCCTGTACCTGTGTGTTCACCATCTACAGTGTACACAGAGAGAGCTCACAGCCTGTACCTGTGTGTTCACCGTCTACAGTGTACACAGTCAGCTCACAGCCTGTACCTGTGTGTTCACCGTCTACAGGGTACACAGTCAGCTCACAGCCTGTACCTGTGTGTTCACCATCTACAGGGTACACAGTCAGCTCACAGCCTGTACCTGTGTGTTCACCATCTACAGGGTACACATAGAGAGCTCACAGCCTGTACCTGTGTGTTCACCGTCTACAGGGTACACAGTCAGCTCACAGCCTGTACCTGTGTGTTCACCATCTACAGTGTACACAGTCAGCTCACAGCCTGTACCTGTGTGTTCGCCGTCTACAGTGTACACAGTCAGCTCACAGCCTGTACCTGTGTGTTCACCATCTACAGGGTACACATAGAGAGCTCACAGCCTGTACCTGTGTGTTCACCATCTACAGTGTACACAGTCAGCTCACAGCCTGTACCTGTGTGTTCACAGTCTACAGGGTACACAGTCAGCTCACAGCCTGTACCTGTGTGTTCACCATCTACAGTGTACACAGTCAGCTCACAGCCTGTACCTGTGTGTTCACCGTCTACAGTGTACACAGTCAGCTCACAGCCTGTACCTGTGTGTTCGCAGTCTACAGTGTACACAGTCAGCTCACAGCCTGTACCTGTGTGTTCGCCGTCTACAGTGTACACAGTCAGCTCACAGCCTGTACCTGTGTGTTCGCCGTCTACAGTGTACACAGTCAGCTCACAGCCTGTACCTGTGTGTTCGCCGTCTACAGTGTACACAGAGAGAGCTCACAGCCTGTACCTGTGTGTTCACCATCTGCAGGGTACACAGTCAGCTCACAGCCTGTACCTGTGTGTTCACTGTCACGCATGAGATGGCGTGGAGTAGAGATGATCATCATGCTTCCGTCTCACATGGAAGAAGAATTTCCAAGTGGACAAGAGAAAAAGAAAAGCAAGATGTATTTAAAATTAGATTTATTTAGTTCAGAGACCTCCAGCGACGCTGGCCTGCAGGGGGCTCCAAGAGAGGGAAACCTGAAGCGGCTGGTGATTCTGGGGCTTTTTAGCACAAGTTTGGGTAGAAAAAAAGCTTCTTGGTTTGACATTCAGTTACAAGGCGGGGACAAAGGCCATGGAAGACCTGATCTGTAATCTGATTAGCTGAGGGGTGGGACAGGTAATTTGTATTTCCAGTAAACTGTGAGAAGGATGGAATCGCCACTCCCTAGCTATTCTCATGGTAAAACTGGAAGCTCCCGTAGAGGGGGGGCAGGCACTTCTGACCTTGCTAAGGATGTTTTGGGGAGCGAGCATCTTGCACCCTCAGTTTCCACCAGGACCAGCCTGGCCCCTCACATCACGACCTCACAGGTGCTGCGCCAAGGGCCTCAGATCCGGGTGTTGTTTCACCCTCCCAGCAACCCCAGGAAGCCGACGTCATCTCCTCTCTGCAGGTGAGAAACCTGGGCACCAGGGATGTACGCAGCTTGTCCAGGACATACCGAGGGGCGGGCGCTGTGGCACAGCAGGTGAGACTGCACGCAGGCCCTTGCAGAGTGTCAGTGTAAGTCCTGGCCACTCCACTTCCAATCCAGCTTCCTGCCAACGCACCCTGGGAGGCAGCAGACGACGGTCCAAGCGCTTGAGCCCGTGACCCCACCTGTGAGACCTGGTGGGGGCTCCAGGCTCCTGGCTCCAGCCTGGCCCAGCCCTGGCTGCTGCAGGCATTTGGAGAATGAACCAATGGATGGAAGAGCTCGCGCGCGCGTGCTCTCTGTCTCTCTTTGTCCGTCTGTCTGTCTGTCTCTCTCTCCATCACTGTGCCTTCCAAAATAATAAGACACAGCAAGGAACTGGTAGAGCTAAGACAACAACATGCAGAGTGTGGCTCCAGTCTGTGCTTAGCTATGCAGTTTTTCTTTAAAGATTTATTTATTTATTTGAAAGAGTTACACAGAAAGAGAGAGAGAGGAAGAGAGAGAGGTCTTCCATCCGCTGGTTCACTCCCCAGTTGGCTGCAATGGCTGGCGCTTTGCTGATCCGAAGCCAGGAGCCAGGAGCTTCTTCCAGGTCTCCCACGTGGGTGCAGGGGCCCAAGCACTTGGGCCATCTTCCACTGCTTTCCCAGGCCACAGCTGAGAGCTGGATGGGAAGTGGGGCAGCCGGGACATGAACCGGTGCCCATGTGGGAAGCCGGCACGGCGGGCAGCAGCCTCACCCACTGCGCCACAGCGCCGGCCCCCAGCCATGCAGTTTCCACACGGCGGTGGCCTTCGCGTCGTGTCCTGGCTCTCTTACACTCACTGCACTGCGATTCAGGAGTAGAGAAGCCAAGCAAGACTCACTGGCAGGGCCTGGATGCCGTCTACCTTCCTGCCTGCCAGGCTGCAGAGCCCCGTCTGCTCGTCCATCCCACCTCTCCCCGAGGGAACGAGCGGGCTGAGCCAGAGCGGCCGTTAACGAACCTGGCTTGGCCTCCGGCATCTGGGAGCGCCTTAACGACAGATTTTCTAAGCAAAGAATTCAGACAAAGGGGGCAAGGGGTGTAAACGGACACTTCCCAGAAACTGCAACGCAAGAGTGGGCTCTGGACCCCCACGTACGGACACTGATCAGGCAGTGAGCTGCCGGCCAGGTGCTACTGGGAAACCTCCCAGCGAGTGGAGGTCACCTTCACCAGCAGTCGGCGTTCTGGGAGTCTGGCCTCCGGACTAGTGAGTGTGACGCACACACACGGTAACGTGCGACGGAACCGTCTGCCACGCTGAACTGACAGCAATCCAGTGTTCATGAAAGCGAGGCGGAAGATTTTTAAAGCGTGATCCGTTAATTAATGAAACGCTATAAACCGCAACAAGGAAAGGGAAGGGCTCCATTCTCTGAACTGAACATCTCCGGGACATTCTTGTCAGGCAAGAGCAGCAGGGTACAGAGCACAGCCCCGTCCTGCGGGGGCTCGGGGTGTACGAGGAATTCACAGGACACACGCGCCACGCCTGCCTCCTACACCGCCCACGGAGAAGGCCGCACACCGGAGAGGGCACACAAGGGCAGCTCCAGTGCCAGGTATCCCATCCCTGCCAGGGCAGACTGTGGACGGAGATGGCGAACACACGAAGTTGCTCAGGGCCGCCGCGGGCCAGGGACACACCTGGCCATGCACACGAGCACCGAGGTCCAACGAGTCGGTGTGACAAATGCGCCTGCAGCTCATGTGGATCTGAGGCCAAAGCCACGTGAGTTATCAGTTGCGGGTATGCACACCTATATAAGCGAAAGTATTTTTTAAGAAGCAACATATCCAGATACTAACAGACCAAGTGCGGGGTAAAAGCCGCCTCTGCGGAGGAAGAGCGGGTTAATAAACAGGGAGGCGCAGTTCAGTTCTATCTGCAGCCTTTTAGGCCTTGCAAAGACAGAAAACAAAGGAGAAGAGAGAATCACGGGGCATCTGCGTCGCTCCCATCTCCGGGTGGATCTGACAAGCAGCCGAGCCAATGCCTGCATCTGCAGAGAACAAACTAGAATTTCTCAGGTCTTGGAAGTCTAAAATAATCAAAATCTCATGACTGGTGGGTACGGCTATTTCTGCCACCTCTCACTTCCAACTGAGTCTTCTTGGGCTCTCCCTCTGTCACCTGTGACGAAAATGGCAGCATAAGCGTTAACCAGAGTCGTTAACCGACTTACACTTTCAGAAAAGAGCCCTCAGTTAGTTCATACTATTTATCTCCCTTTTAAGAAAGACCACAGGGGTTGGTGTTGTGGCACAGCAGGTAAAGCTGCCGCCTGCAAGGCCAGCATCCCATACACATACTGCTTCAAGACCCCATGCCTCCGCTTCCAATCCACCTCCCTGCTAATGCACTGGGGATAGCAGTGGAAGACGGCCCAAGTGCTTGGGCCCCTGCACCCATGTGGGAGACCTGGAAGAAGCTCCCGGCTCCTGGCTTTGGCCTGGCCTAGCCCTGACCATTGCAGCCATTTGGGGAGTGAACCAGAGGATAGAAGATCCCCCTCTCTCTCCCTCCCTCTCTCTCTGTAGAACTCTGCCTTTCAAATAAATAAATCTTAAAAAAAAAAAAAAAAAAAAGGAAACATCATCAATGCTTAAAAAAAAAAAAAAGGCAGGAATCAACCTTCACTCGCACGTGGAGACGTCATTCTCCGACAGGCCCAGGGCCTCTGTCTGCAAGAACCTCGCACGTCCGTCAGCATCTGAGATCCTGAGAGAGTTCTGTCCCCAGCTGCCAGCTCCAGCCCTTCCCGGTGACACTGCAGATGGCCCATCCGTCACACTGACACCAGTGAGCAGAGCGCTTCTTTTGCACGCACAGAAGTATTTAGCAAAACTGGAAGAACAGGGCAAAGGGAGGAGCCCTAAGACTCAGAGTGGCCTTCCTTGGTCTCGGTAAGGAACAGGTAACACAGAATGTAGCCGTGCGGCTCCAGGTCACCAGGTGATCACAGAACGTAGCCGTGCGGCTCCAGGTCACCAGGTGATCACAGAATGTAGCCGTGCGGCTCCAGGTCACCAGCGGTTGGGAGCCGGCACCAGGAAAGGCTCCTCGCTGCCCAGCTGTCATCCCCTGCTTACTGAGGGATGGTGCTAAGGTCGTGGAAATCAGGTGACCCCACAGAATGCAAATGGAACGTGGCTTCTGGCTCAGTCCCTTGCTCCTCGTGGTATCATGCCGTCGTCCTGAGACTGCTCACATCACCACTGTTCTCAGCTGGCCGTCTGAGGACGGATGCTGATGGCGGCAAAGTGCTCTGTCACCGTGAAGGGCTCCAGCCTCGCCGACCACAGAGCTGGCTGATGCACAACACCCAGGTCCGAGCCTGGGAGCCGAGGGGAGCCCGACGGGAGAAAGTCCCATCCACAGGATCCCGGGACTGTCCGTCGCCATCTCCCACCTTACAGATCTCAGGGAAGCCACAGCCACCGCCAGTACTCCCCTGCCCCCCCCCTTTTTTTTTTTAAGATTCTATTTATTTATTTGAGATGGGGAGTTATATACAGAGGGAGAGACAGAGAGAGAGGTCTTCCATCCACTGGTTGACTCCCCAAATGGCCACAATGGCCGGAGCTGGACCAATATGAGGCCAGGAGCCAGGAGCTTCACACAGGTCTCCCACGCAGGTACACGGCCCAAGCACTTGGGCCATCTTCCACTGCTTTCCCAGGCCATAGCAGAGAGCTGGATCTGAAGAGGAGCAGCTGGGCGGGGCTAGAACCAGCGCCCATATGGGATGCCGATGCTGCAGGCAGAGGCTTAGTCCACTGAGTCTCCAACCAACAAACTTTTAAAAGGCCACAGTTCTGTGTCCTGAGCAGCCCGAAGAAGCCATCACGTCCTACAATCTGACCCTGAAACTGTCTTAGGAATGACAGGGAAACCGCTTTTTCACAGCAGGCAAGGACAGGAGAGATGGACGGGCCAGGGGTCCGGGGAGTCCCAGAGCTCCGGGCCTGGGGTCCGGGAATCAAAGGTGACAGCTTTACCCACTACCACAGCGCCGGCCCGAAGCTATGTTTAAGAAAAGGTAGAAGAAAATTTAAGATGCAGTCCACACACCCAATAAGCTAAGCGATGCTAAGCAGAATAAATAACAAAGGACCCGCGTCCGGATCAACGAGCGAAGCTGCAGAAACCTGGAGCAGCCCGCACTGCTGGGGCAGCCTGCCTTCCAGAGACAAGGGCAGAGGGAGCAAGGTCAGGGTTTCGGGTCACCTCAAAGCCACCAGCACAGCCACACGGCACAGGCAACAGGGCTGCGGGTCACCTCTGCGAGCCAGGGCGGAGGCAGGAGGAGCCCTGAGCGAGGAGGACGCGAGGCTGGCGCGGCACCCACCTTCAGCCACTGCTCGGCCTGCTCCCTGCTCTGCACGGCGAGCACCAGGGGGTCCGTGCCCTGCTGCGTGATCTTCAGCTCGTGCTTCTTCTTCTTGCTGTCCTTCGGGGTGTAGGTGACGCTGCAGCCCTGCAGCGCCAGCTCCATCTGAGGCTGCTGGTCCTTGGAGCTCTTGTAGCACTGCAGCGACATGACAAAGCCACGTGTGGGGCTCAGGAGGGAGGCGCTCGGGGGGCTCAGGAGGGAGGAGCACAGGCGTCTGGGGGGGGCTCAGGAGGGAGGAGCACGTGGGGGCTCAGGACGGAGGCGCTCGTGGGGGCTCAGGAGGAGGAGCACGTGGGGGCTCAGGATGGAGGCGCTCGTGGGGGGCTCAGGAGGGAGGCGCTCGTGGGGGCTCAGGAGGAGGAGCACGTGGGGGCTCAGGATGGAGGCGCTCGTGGGGGGCTCAGGAGGGAGGAGCACGTGGGGGCTCAGGAGGGAGGAGCACGTGGGGGGCTCAGGAGGGAGGCGCTCGTGGGGGGCTCAGGAGGAGGAGCACGTGGGGGGCTCAGGAGGGAGGAGCACGTGGGGGCTCAGGAGGGAGGCGCTCGGGGGGCTCAGGAGGGAGGAGCACGTGGGGGGCTCAGGAGGGAGGCGCACGTGGGGGGCTCAGGAGGGAGGAGCACGTGGGGGCTCAGGAGGGAGGAGCACGTGGGGGCTCAGGAGGGAGGAGCACGTGGGGGGCTCAGGAGGGAGGCGCTCGTGGGGGGCTCAGGAGGAGGAGCACGTGGGGGGCTCAGGAGGGAGGAGCACGTGGGGGCTCAGGAGGGAGGAGCACGTGGGGGCTCAGGATGGAGGCGCTCGTGGGGGGCTCAGGAGGGAGGAGCACGTGGGGGCTCAGGATGGAGGAGCACGTGGGGGCTCAGGAGGGAGGAGCACGTGGGGGGCTCAGGAGGGAGGCGCTCGTGGGGGGCTCAGGAGGAGGAGCACGTGGGGGGCTCAGGAGGGAGGAGCACGTGGGGGCTCAGGAGGGAGGAGCACGTGGGGGCTCAGGAGGGAGGAGCACGTGGGGGCTCAGGAGGGAGGAGCACGTGGGGGGCTCAGGAGGGAGGCGCACGTGGGGGGCTCAGGAGGGAGGCGCTCGGGGGGCTCAGGAGGGAGGAGCACGTGGGGGCTCAGGAGGGAGGAGCACGTGGGGGGCTCAGGAGGGAGGCGCACGTGGGGGGCTCAGGAGGGAGGAGCACGTGGGGGCTCAGGAGGGAGGCGCTCGTGGGGGGCTCAGGAGGGAGGCGCTCGGGGGGCTCAGGAGGGAGGAGCACGTGGGGGCTCAGGAGGGAGGAGCACGTGGGGGGCTCAGGAGGGAGGCGCACGTGGGGGGCTCAGGAGGGAGGAGCACGTGGGGGCTCAGGAGGGAGGAGCACGTGGGGGCTCAGGAGGGAGGCGCTCGGGGGGCTCAGGAGGGAGGTGCTCGTGGGGGCTCAGGACGGAGGAGCACGTGGGGGCTCAGGATGGAGGCGCTCGTGGGGGGCTCAGGAGGGAGGAGCACGTGGGGGCTCAGGAGGAGGAGCACGTGGGGGCTCAGGACGGAGGCGCACGTGGGGGCTCAGGAGGGAGGCGCACGTGGGGGCTCAGGAGGGAGGAGCACGTGGGGGGCTCAGGAGGGAGGAGCACGTGGGGGCTCAGGAGGGAGGAGCACGTGGGGGGCTCAGGAGGGAGGAGCACGTGGGGGCTCAGGAGGGAGGAGCACGTGGGGGCTCAGGAGGGAGGCGCTCGGGGGGCTCAGGAGGGAGGTGCTCGTGGGGGCTCAGGACGGAGGAGCACGTGGGGGCTCAGGAGGGAGGAGCACGTGGGGGGCTCAGGAGGGAGGAGCACGTGGGGGCTCAGGAGGGAGGAGCACGTGGGGGCTCAGGAGGGAGGCGCACGTGGGGGGCTCAGGAGGGAGGAGCACGTGGGGGCTCAGGAGGGAGGCGCTCGTGGGGGCTCAGGAGGGAGGAGCACGTGGGGGCTCAGGAGGGAGGAGCACGTGGGGGCTCAGGAGGGAGGTGCACGTGGGGGGCTCAGGAGGGAGGAGCACGTGGGGGCTCAGGAGGGAGGCGCTCGTGGGGGCTCAGGAGGGAGGCGCTCGTGGGGGCTCAGGAGGGAGGAGCACGTGGGGGCTCAGGAGGGAGGAGCACGTGGGGGCTCAGGAGGGAGGCGCACGTGGGGGGCTCAGGAGGGAGGAGCACGTGGGGGGCTCAGGAGGGAGGAGCACGTGGGGGCTCAGGAGGGAGGAGCACGTGGGGGCTCAGGAGGGAGGTGCTCGTGGGGGGCTCAGGACGGAGGCGCATGTGGGGGGCTCAGGACGGAGGCGCATGTGGGAGCTCAGGAGGGAGGCGCACGTAGGGGGCTCAGGACGGAGGAGCACGTGGGGGCTCAGGACGGAGGCGCATGTGGGGGGCTCAGGACGGAGGCACACAGGCGTCTGGAGGGGGGGCTCAGGATGGAGGAGCACGTGGGAGCTCAGGACGGAGGTGCACGTGGGGGGCTCAGGACGGAAGCGCACAGGCGTCTGGAGGGGGTGGGGACTGGAGAGCGGCTCTGCAGGGCAGCAGGAGGCAGGCCAAACACACGGTGGCGCTCCCAGCAGCCTGGCTCTCCAGGGCAGCTGCCCGCCAGGTGTGCAGGGTATCCATCCCGGTGGCCCTCAGGGAGGGTCCTGGCAAGAAGCTACCCAGCAATGCAGTTCAAATGAAGGGGTCAGGGGCCCCACGGGAGTGCTGGCCCTGGAGGGCCGCAGAGCTGCCCCCGCATCTGGGCCTCGGTGCTCTGCCTCGCGGCAGACCCTGGGGGAGAGGGCATGGAACGCAAGCCGGGTCTCCCACGTGGTGGCGGCAGTCCGGCTACCTGAGCCATCACCTGTCACCCCCAGGAAGCTGGAACTGGGAGCAGAGCCGGACTCGGGTCCAGGTGCCATGTGAAAGGGGGCACCACGCCCAGTGGCACCTCAGCCGCGAGGCCACACACCCGGCACGCAGGCCACGTCTCGGTGAGGAGAGCCCTACAGAAACAGCGGACGCGGATTCTGAGTTCTGGGGGACGCGGCGCTTTAGCGCGTCCGGTGTCTCCAGCGGCTCTAATGACGCGCTCGCCCTGGCTCTCGAAGAGGAGGAACGGGGGGAGGCTAACTGGGAGACGGACTCGGGGAGCGCGGGAAAGACAGGTGGAGTGCGGAGGCGGGAGCAGGACCTGGAACCCCACCCGCCCACGCCCACACAGCTAGAGCCCCTGCACGCCGCGTTAAACTGCTTCTACAGCGGTCGCACAGCCGTCAGGTCAGACGGTAACTAATGACCACGCCAACCTTCCCCCTTCATTTTTCCCTTTAAAATTCCCCGGGGCAGCATTCCTGGCATGGCTGAAATCCGGGAGAAGCTCAGGCCACCCATGTGGAAAAATACATAGTTTTTTAAAAAATTGAACAAAAGTATTAATTCAACATATGGTTCAGAATCAAACAAGCTGAGAGCCCCGCAGCTCACAGACGAATCCTGATTTTTGAAAAAGCTGGATCTGCTCCACCAGAGACTGATTTCCAAAAACAAATCCTCAATATTCTGCCTGAATTGTCCCGCCTCCAGCAGGCCCCTCCCAGGGTTTTGGGGGGAAAGAGAGAGAAGCTCCCCAGTGCGGTGCGGAGGCTCCGCTTCCCCGGAAGGAGCCCACACCTCACCTTCTCAGCCTCCCGCCTCCGACACAGCCCCTGCCCGAGCAAGGCCTGCAGCAAGGGCTGCGTCTTCCCTCCCTGCTCCGCTGCGCCCCTCCCCTGCTCCCCTGCTCTCCTTACTCACCCCACCTTCCTGTTCTGCTGCTCGGAGGGAGGGGGGAGGGAGGGAGGGGGAGGGAGAGAGAGAGAGAGGGAGAGGGAGGGACAGGGGGAGGGAGGGAGAAGGGGAGAGAGGGAGAGGAAGAGGGAGGGGGGAAGGAAGGAGAGGGAGGGAGGGGGAGGAGGAGGGAGGGAAGAGAGGGGGAGGAGAGAGGGGGAGGGGCGAGAGGGAGGCGGAGAGGGAGGGAGGGGAGAGGGGGAGGTAGGGAGGGAGAGGGAGGGAGGGGGAAGGGAGAGAGAGGGAGAGGGTGAGGGGGAAGGAGGATGAGGGAGGGAGAGAGGGGGAGAGATAGAGGGGGAAGGAGGGAGAGGGAGAGGGAGGGGGAGAGGGAGGGAGGGGGAGAGGGGGGAGGAGAGACAGCGAAAACTGGCTCTGTGCTTCCCCAAAGCACCTCCTGCCTGGCTCTCTGCCCTCTCTGCCGCGAGCTCCCCCCGCCCCCCCCCGCCCCGTCTGTGACCGGCTCTGAGGAGCTCACTGACTCATGCCGAATGCCGGAGACCACAGCGCTGCCCCAGGCTGGGCAGGGCCAGGGCCCGGCAGCTCAGACACCGCATTCCCACTGCCGGAGACCACAGCGCTGCCCCAGGCTGGGCAGGGCCAGGGCCCGGCAGCCCTGGAGAGGTGTACGCTGGGCCCCGCAGGGGCGCACGCTCACTGGTAGGGACCCCGCCAGGCAGGGCTGCCAGGGAACCTCACGCACAGGCAGGCCGGAGGCGCTCACCAGGAGCTTGGTGTCCTTGACGACACACAGCAGCTTGGTCCACTGGCCGAAGCGCTTCTTCCGCAGCAGGAACGCGCAGATCCTGGCGTCCCTCACCAGGTCCATGGAGGCCTCCTCGGAGGGCCACTGGTGCCGGGCCTTCTTCCCCTTCCCGTCCTCCTCCTCCTCGTCGTAGGACTCATACGAGCTACTCATGGCGTCCGAGTCGTAATCTGTCAACAAGAAGGGAGCGGGATGAGGTCTCCTCTCCGTGCCCCGCGTTTATTTCTGACGACAGGGAACTGGACGACACGGGGGATTTGCCCCCTCAGAAGCACGTAACTCCACGACTCACACCGCGGGAACTGAACAGCAACTCCAGATGGAAGCGGCCGAGAACTCCACTCAGAACTTCTGGGCCATCTGTCGCGGACAGGACCGAGTGCAGGCCCAGCGTCCCTCCCCCGGGCGTGCAGGGCGAGTGCCACCTCACTGCGCCACGGCTGCCACGCCGGCCTCTCGCCCCCCAGCTTCTTCGTGCCTCCGTTCCAATCCGCAGCATCTGCCGCCCCCTGGGGCTGCCACACGCACCCTTTCCAATCACCCAAGATCCAACCAGAGGCCCCCATGCCATGCTTGGAACTTTCAAAGCAAGGTGCACCCAGCCCTCCCAGGGCAGTCACCCCAGTCTGTGACAAACCACCCATGGCTATGACCTAAGCTTCCCAGGCATTCGCAGGGTCCTGGCACGTGCTGCTCCTCCACGGCCCTCTGCCTCTGCCTGGACAACGCTCTCGGGTTTCAGGGTTCGCCTTCCTGCTGCTTCTTCCTCGAAACCCTGTGTCGGTAAGGCTGGGTGCTAGGGCCCGAAAGGACGGCGCCCCTTCAAAATTCAGGTGCTGAGGCTGTCCCCACTGGGAGCGTGCGTGGGGACAAGGCTCTCAGCAAGTGGGGTTGTTAAGACTCAGCGAGGGCACAAGGCTAGCAGCCCACTCCTCCTTGTAGGAAGAGAGAGACCCCTGCCTCCACATGGACACCGTGAGCGGACAGGCCAGGGAGACGGCTCACGGCAGAACCCAGCCCTGCTGCCGCCTCTTCCTGACTTCCAGCGCCCACCCCGTGAGAAACAGGGCTCTGTTGCTTGCGCCCCTGGCCTGTGGTGTTTCTGCCTATGACCTGGGAGCTGTGGCCTCTGGGCTTTCCACACTGCCTAACACGAAACCAGCACCCCGCACTGCCACTGTCCCAGACCTGTCTCCCAGTCAGGGCCCAAGCCCGGGAGAGAGCCGGAACACTGCTGACTGCAACATCGCTGGCCTGCAACAGCACGCCAATCTGCTAAGGGAGCCGAGATCATTCCGGCAACGCCCTCAGGGTCGGCTGGCACGCTGGAGACGTGACTAGCTGAGAGCGACCGCCATCTCCACTCCTCTCCCCCAGGCAGGCGATGAGCTCCTTGAGCAGGGTCTGAGTCGTCTCTGAACTCCCTCTACTCCTGGAACCTTCTGGAACACATTCCCTTTTCAAAATAACTCTGAAGAATGAACACCTAAGAGTGAATGACGGGGGGAGAGGCAGCGGCTCGCGTGGAGAGAGGATGGCGAGGGCACCCGGACGCTCCTGGGCTTCTCACCCACCCCTGGTGCATGGCGCTGCACCAGCCGCCTGCCAAGCCCGCCTCCCGTGGCAGCCAGGAGCGCTCACTCAAATGCAGATCTGAGGCCGGTGCCGTGGCTCACTAGGCTAATCCTCCGCCTAGCGGCACCGGCAACCGGGTTCTAGTCCCGGTCGGGGCGCCGGATTCTGTCCTGGTTGCCCCTCTTCCAGGCCAGCTCTCTGTTGTGGCCAGGAAGTGCAGTGGAGGATGGCCCAGGTGCTTGGGCCCTGCACCCCATGGGAGACCAGGAAAAGCACCTGGCTCCTGGCTCCTGCCATCGGATCAGCGCGGTACGCCGGCCGCAGCGCGGCGGCCATTGGAGGGTGAACCAACGGCAAAGGAAGACCTTTCTCTCTGTCTCTCTCTCTCACTGTCCACTCTGCCTGTCAAAAAAAATAATAATAATAAAATAAAAAAAAAAATGCAGATCTGAGTGTGTCCAGTGTCCGGTGAAGGCTGCGAGTACTCGCTAGCCCCCGGGAGCCTCGGAGCCAGCGCCGGGCAGTGCAGAGATGGCAGGTGCGGCCGCCCGGTGCCACCCGGTGCCGCGCGCAGTGTGAGCCAGCCCCTGCGATGAGCTGCTGCAGAGCGGATGAGGAGTCTGAGGACGGCACACCCGGAGCAAGGGCACTGCCAGTCCCGAACGCTTCAGGGGCACGGGCCTTCCGCAGCCCGGGGCCACCTTGTGGGGGTGCGACAGGGAAGGGGCGGGTGCCTGTGGGGGATGTACACACAATTCTGTTTCCAGGACGCCGGGTGCAAGCTCACTGTTTATTCTCCTTGTTAAATACATTGCATTTTCCCATAAAGGGGTTTGTGAGGACTTTAGCATGGCTAGAACACTGGGCTACGGAGGGGAGTGACAGAATACGACAGAGAAGCCAGGCGGGGGCGGGACAGGGCGGGCAGGGGCTCGGGGTGGGCAGTGGACGCGACTGCTCTTTGAGTTTAGGGGCTCGGAGGATCACGGATCCCTAAGACTCAGCTCATTTTCAGGAACGTGAGTTGAGTAAATATTTAATGAGCGAATGAAAAAGATAATTAACGAATACGTGCTCTGTAAACGGGAACCGCCTGCGGGGCCGTTCACCCGGGAGACGTGCTCCTACACTCGTGTGCAGCCGCGAGGCCGGCTTCAATCTGCAGCCAGCGCGGGGCCTCTCGGCCCTCAGCGACAGGACCCCGCGTGCTCACTGCGTGACTGCTCCGAGGCGGCAGCCCTGCAGCGCGCACCTGGGTCTTCTGATTTAGCTGGAAAGCGCACCACGGCCCTGGGAGCCCTCGCCCTCCGCGGGGAGGGGCGGGGTCTACAGCGACACTGTCCAGCCGCCCTGTGACTGAGCAGAAACACCAACTCGCTGTTTTCAAGGGCTTCGGCCTACGTCACAGGAAACAAAGAAAAGAGCGCCAGCAGCTACCCGGAGCTCCCGCTGTCCCCCGGTCACTGCGCTGCTTCCCGGCCCGGCAGGCAGAGCCGCGGTCTGGGGCTGCCTGTAAGTTTCAGATTATGGTCAGTTAGGACTTTGTGAAAACTCAGACAGACACACAGTGGCACAGGACGGAGAGTGGCTGTTTGCGTCCTGGCCCATAGCACCCCGTCTGGGTGCTCAGAGGCGAGCGGGAGGCGCGGGCACTGGCGTGCATGGCCTGGCGTCCCAGGTGGACACCTGCTCTTCGGAGAGGAGGGGGCAGACCAGAGAGCCGCACGGGACTGCGTGGCCCCCGTGTGCCAGCACCGCTGCTGTGACAAGGCGGGACCGCCCTCGCAGCGCCATTCTGATGGGGTACGGGTAGCTCAGAACCACTGTGTTTGACCCATAAAGCACCGCCCCCGGGAAAAGATGAGAAAGGGCAATGCTGCGTACCCCGCACATCCGACAGAGGAGAGCCAGGAGCGGGGGCCCGAGGGGTGGCGCTGCCTCGCCCCTCCCAGGGCCCCAGAGTGCAGACCAGGCTGAGGGACGAGCGAGTCCCAGTATCTGGACTCCTGCACCAGCCCTCAGAGAGAGCGGGAGAACCACGGGGCCGCGGCCATTGCCTGTGCCCTGCTGGCCCTGACCAGGAGGGCGGCAGCAGAACCAGGCCTCTGCCTGCGCTTCCGACCTCGCTTTCTAGAGGGAAGGCTGGCAAAAACCTCAGCGGAGGACGCCTCCTCCCGGGCGGTGGCCACGTCTTCTCCCTCCTCGTGCACTGCAAGTGTCTGGACACAACACGGGCACGGGGTGACCTCTCCATCAGCACCACACGGGGCACGGAGTGACCTCTCCATCAGCGCCACACGGGCACGGAGTGACCTCTCCATCAGCGCCACACGGGGCACGGAGTGACCTCACCATCAGCACCACACGGGGCACGGGGTGACCTCTCCATCAGCACCACACGGGGCACGGAGTGACCTCTCCATCAGCGCCACACGGGCACGGAGTGACCTCTCCATCAGCGCCACACGGGGCACGGGGTGACCTCTCCATCAGCGCCACACGGGCACGGAGTGACCTCTCCATCAGCACCACACGGGGCACGGAGTGACCTCTCCATCAGCACCACACGGGGCACGGAGTGACCTCTCCATCAGCGCCACACGGGGCACAGAGTGACCTCACCATCAGCGCCACACGGGGCACGGAGTGACCTCTCCATCAGCGCCACACGGGGCACGGGGTGACCTCTCCATCAGCTCCACACGGGGTACGGGGTGACCTCACCATCAGCGCCACACGGGGCACGGAGTGACCTCTCCATCAGCGCAACACGGGGCACAGAGTGACCTCACCATCAGCGCCACACGGGGCACGGAGTGACCTCTCCATCAGCGCCACACGGGGCACGGAGTGACCTCTCCATCAGCGCCACAGGGGGCACGGGGTGACCTCTCCATCAGCACCACCGGGGCATGGAGTGACCTCACCATCAGCACCACACGGGGCACGGAGTGACCTCTCCATCAGCGCCACACGGGGCACGGAGTGACCTCACCATCAGCGCCACACGGGCACGGGGTGACCTCTCCATCAGCACCACACGGGGCACGGGGTGACCTCTCCATCAGCGCCACACGGGGCACGGGGTGACCTCTCCATCAGCGCCACACGGGGCACGGGGTGACCTCTCCATCAGCACCACACGGGGCACAGAGTGACCTCTCCATCAGCGCCACACGGGGCACGGGGTGACCTCACCATCAGCGCCACACGGGCACGGAGTGATCTCTCCATCAGCACCACACGGGGCACGGGGTGACCTCTCCATCAGCGCCACACGGGGCACGGGGTGACCTCTCCATCAGCGCCACACGGGGCACGGGGTGACCTCACCATCAGCGCCACACGGGCACGGAGTGACCTCTCCATCAGCACCACAAGGGGCACGGAGTGACCTCTCCATCAGCGCCACACGGGCACGGAGTGACCTCTCCATCAGCACCACACGGGGCATGGAATGACCTCACCATCAGCGCCACATGGGCACGGAGTGACCTCTCCATCAGCACCACACGGGGCACGGAGTGACCTCTCCATCAGCGCCACACGGGCACGGAGTGACCTCTCCATCAGCGCCACACGGGGCACGGGGTGACCTCTCCATCAGCGCCACACGGGCACGGAGTGACCTCTCCATCAGCACCACACGGGGCACAGAGTGACCTCTCCATCAGCGCCACACGGGGCACGGGGTGACCTCACCATCAGCGCCACACGGGCACGGAGTGATCTCTCCATCAGCACCACACGGGGCACGGGGTGACCTCTCCATCAGCGCCACACGGGGCACGGGGTGACCTCTCCATCAGCGCCACACGGGGCACGGGGTGACCTCACCATCAGCGCCACACGGGCACGGAGTGACCTCTCCATCAGCACCACAAGGGGCACGGAGTGACCTCTCCATCAGCGCCACACGGGCACGGAGTGACCTCTCCATCAGCACCACACGGGGCATGGAATGACCTCACCATCAGCGCCACATGGGCACGGAGTGACCTCTCCATCAGCACCACACGGGGCACGGAGTGACCTCTCCATCAGCGCCACACGGGCACGGAGTGACCTCTCCATCAGCGCCACACGGGGCACGGGGTGACCTCTCCATCAGCGCCACACGGGCACGGAGTGACCTCTCCATCAGCACCACACGGGGCACGGAGTGACCTCTCCATCAGCGCCACACGGGCACGGAGTGACCTCTCCATCAGCGCCACACGGGGCACGGGGTGACCTCTCCATCAGCGCCACACGGGCACGGAGTGACCTCTCCATCAGCACCACACGGGGCACGGAGTGACCTCTCCATCAGCACCACACGGGGCACGGAGTGACCTCTCCATCAGCGCCACACGGGCACGGAGTGACCTCTCCATCAGCGCCACACGGGGCACGGGGTGACCTCTCCATCAGCGCCACACGGGCACGGAGTGACCTCTCCATCAGCACCACACGGGGCACGGAGTGACCTCTCCATCAGCACCACACGGGGCACGGAGTGACCTCTCCATCAGCGCCACACGGGGCACAGAGTGACCTCACCATCAGCGCCACACGGGGCACGGAGTGACCTCTCCATCAGCGCCACACGGGGCACGGGGTGACCTCTCCATCAGCGCCACACGGGGCACAGGGTGACCTCACCATCAGCGCCACACGGGGCACGGAGTGACCTCTCCATCAGCGCAACACGGGGCACAGAGTGACCTCACCATCAGCGCCACACGGGGCACGGAGTGACCTCTCCATCAGCGCCACACGGGGCACGGAGTGACCTCTCCATCAGCGCCACAGGGGGCACGGGGTGACCTCTCCATCAGCACCACCGGGGCATGGAGTGACCTCACCATCAGCACCACACGGGGCACGGAGTGACCTCTCTATCAGCGCCACACGGGGCACGGAGTGACCTCACCATCAGCGCCACACGGGCACGGGGTGACCTCTCCATCAGCACCACACGGGGCACGGGGTGACCTCTCCATCAGCGCCACACGGGGCACGGGGTGACCTCTCCATCAGCGCCACACGGGGCACGGAGTGACCTCTCCATCAGCGCCACACGGGGCACGGGGTGACCTCTCCATCAGCGCCACACGGGGCACGGGGTGACCTCTCCATCAGCGCCACACGGGGCACGGGGTGACCTCACCATCAGCGCCACACGGGCACGGAGTGACCTCTCCATCAGCGCCACACGGGGCACGGAGTGACCTCTCCATCAGCGCCACACGGGGCACGGGGTGACCTCTCCATCAGCACCACAAGGGGCACGGGGTGACCTCACCATCAGCGCCACACGGGCACGGAGTGACCTCTCCATCAGCACCACACGGGGCACGGAGTGACCTCACCATCAGCACCACACGGGGCACGGAGTGACCTCTCCATCAGCGCCACACAGGGTCGGAGTGACCTCTCCATCAGCGCCACACGGGGCACGGAGTGACCTCACCATCAGCGCCACACGGGGCACGGGGTGACCTCTCCATCAGCACCACACGGGGCACGGGGTGACCTCACCATCAGCGCCACACGGGGCACGGGGTGACCTCTCCATCAGCGCCACACGGGGCACGGGGTGACCTCACCATCAGCGCCACACGGGCACGGAGTGACCTCTCCATCAGCACCACACGGGGCACGGGGTGACCTCTCCATCAGCGCCACACGGGGCACGGGGTGACCTCTCCATCAGCGCCACACGGGGCACGGGGTGACCTCACCATCAGCGCCACACGGGCACGGAGTGACCTCTCCATCAGCACCACAAGGGGCACGGAGTGACCTCTCCATCAGCGCCACACGGGCACGGAGTGACCTCTCCATCAGCACCACACGGGGCATGGAGTGACCTCACCATCAGCGCCACACGGGCACGGAGTGACCTCTCCATCAGCACCACACGGGCACGGAGTGACCTCTCCATCAGCGCCACACGGGGCACGGAGTGACCTCTCCATCAGCGCCACACGGGCACGGAGTGACCTCTCCATCAGCGCCACACGGGCACGGAGTGACCTCTCCATCAGCACCACACGGGCACGGAGTGACCTCTCCATCAGCGCCACACGGGCACGGAGTGACCTCTCCATCAGCGCCACACGGGCACGGAGTGACCTCTCCATCAGCACCACACGGGCACGGAGTGACCTCTCCATCAGCGCCACACGGGGCACGGGGTGATCTCCATCAGCGCCACACGGGGCACGGGGTGACCTCTCCATCAGCACCACACGGGGCACAGGGTGACCTCTCCATCAGCACCACACGGGGCACAGAGTGACCTCTCCATCAGCGCCACACGGGGCACAGAGTGACCTCACCATCAGCGCCACACGGGGCACGGAGTGACCTCTCCATCAGCACCACACGGGGCACGGAGTGACCTCTCCATCAGCACCACACGGGGCACGGGGTGACCTCTCCATCAGCGCCACACGGGGCACGGAGTGACCTCTCCATCAGCGCCACACGGGGCACGGGGTGACCTCTCCATCAGCGCCACACGGGGCACGGGGTGACCTCTCCATCAGCGCCACACGGGGCACGGGGTGACCTCTCCATCAGCGCCACACGGGGCACGGGGTGACCTCTCCATCAGCGCCACACGGGGCACGGGGTGACCTCTCCATCAGCGCCACACGGGGCACGGGGTGACCTCTCCATCAGCGCCACACGGGGCACGGGGTGACCTCACCATCAGCGCCACACGGGCACGGAGTGACCTCTCCATCAGCGCCACAAGGGGCACGGAGTGACCTCTCCATCAGCGCCACACGGGGCACGGGGTGACCTCTCCATCAGCGCCACACGGGGCACGGGGTGACCTCTCCATCAGCGCCACACGGGGCACGGGGTGACCTCACCATCAGCGCCACACGGGCACGGAGTGACCTCTCCATCAGCACCACACGGGGCACGGAGTGACCTCTCCATCAGCGCCACACGGGGCACGGAGTGACCTCTCCATCAGCACCACAAGGGGCACGGGGTGACCTCACCATCAGCGCCACACGGGCACGGAGTGACCTCTCCATCAGCGCCACACGGGGCACGGAGTGACCTCACCATCAGCGCCACACGGGGCACGGAGTGACCTCTCCATCAGCGCCACACAGGGCACGGAGTGACCTCTCCATCAGCGCCACACGGGGCACGGAGTGACCTCACCATCAGCGCCACACGGGGCACGGGGTGACCTCTCCATCAGCACCACACGGGGCACGGGGTGACCTCACCATCAGCGCCACACGGGGCACGGGGTGACCTCACCATCAGCACCACACGGGGCACGGAGTGACCTCTCCATCAGCGCCACACGGGGCACGGGGTGACCTCACCATCAGCGCCACACGGGCACGGAGTGACCTCACCATCAGCACCACACGGGGCACGGAGTGACCTCACCATCAGCGCCACACGGGCACGGAGTGACCTCACCATCAGCACCACACGGGCACGGAGTGACCTCTCCATCAGCACCACACGGGCACGGAGTGACCTCACCATCAGCGCCACACGGGCACGGAGTGACCTCACCATCAGCGCCACACGGGCACGGAGTGACCTCTCCATCAGCGCCACACGGGGCACGGGGTGACCTCACCATCAGCGCCACACGGGCACGGAGTGACCTCTCCATCAGCGCCACACGGGCACGGAGTGACCTCACCATCAGCACCACACAGGGCACGGAGTGACCTCACCATCAGCGCCACACGGGCACGGAGTGACCTCACCATCAGCACCACACGGGCACGGAGTGACCTCACCATCAGCACCACACGGGGCACGGAGTGACCTCACCATCAGCGCCACACGGGCACGGAGTGACCTCACCATCAGCACCACACGGGGCACGGAGTGACCTCTCCATCAGCGCCACATGGGGCACGGAGTGACCTCACCATCAGCGCCTCACAGGGCATGGAGTGACCTCTCCATCAGCGCCACACGGGGCACGGAGTGACCTCTCCATCAGCGCCACACGGGGCACAGGTGACCTCACCATCAGCACCACACGGGCACGGAGTGACCTCTCCATCAGCGCCACAAGGGGCACAGGTGACCTCACCATCAGCGCCACACGGGCACGGAGTGACCTCACCATCAGCGCCACACGGGGCACGGGGTGACCTCACCATCAGCGCCACACGGGCATGGAGTGACCTCACCATCAGCCGGGCAGGCAGCCTCTGCTCACTGAGCAGGAGTTCACGGAGCACTCACTGCCTGCTAGACACAGACCGTGTCCACCTTCTTTATACGGAGCGGGGGAGGCAGGAGACAGGCGGCTCCGGGGGAACACACCTGCTCCGGCTGAGCTCCAGCGGGCCCTGGGGGCGCTCCTCAGGCTTCCGTGCCGGCTCACAGCAGGAGTCGGGGTGCCCGCCAGCGGGGACCAGCGTGCGCACCCACATGGGCTCCGCACTAGGCCAGGTGCAGGCAGCAGAGTCGGGGGCGCGGGGCAGCTAGCAGCGGGGGACAGGTAGTGGGTAACCACCACAGGGGCTGGGGACCTCGCGAGCCAGGCAAGGCCGCCGGGAAGTTCTGAGTACAGAAGTGGTCTGACACTCTGGGCAGCGAGTCTGGCTACGTTCTGCCCTCACGCTAGAGAAACACCTGGGACTTCCAGGAGCTCACGGAAAACAGAACTTTACAAATACACTTATTTTGGCACTAAAAAAATTGAAAGCCACGCTTTTCTTCATAGTATACATTTTGATAACCTTTAACTATCATCACTGTTACTATTTGAAAGGCACAGCAACAGAGAACGAGAGCTCTCCGTCCCCTCGGTCATTCCCCGTGTACCCGTAACAGCCAGGGCTTGGCCAAACCGACGTCAGGAGCCAAGAGCTCCAGCTGAGCCTCCCAAGTCCATGGCCATCGTCTGCTGCTCCCCAGGCACGCCGGCAGGAAGCCGGATCTGAGGCGGAGGCAGGACCCGATCCAGGCACTCCGAGACGGGATGCAGGCGGCCCAAGCAGCGGCTTCACCCCCTGACCCACAGCGCCCACTCCTGCAGCAACCCCGCGAGGCAGCCTCGGGCACCGGGTCGTTTAAGGTCTCTGGGACGCAGCGCCCGTAAGCCAATCTTGTCGTTCTCAGAGGAACATGTGAGACTCAAAGGCAGGAACCGGGAGAGCTCTCTGCGGGCCGGAGCAGCCAGGGGTCACCTCCACACGGCACCTGTCTTACGCAATGCACTTCCTGTGGGCACAGGCCCTCACCCCAAAGTCACAGGAGCACTTCAGTGAGTGGCTCTTGAGTGCAGAGGGACGGGGACCGAAAAGCAGTGGGCATGGGGGACTGAAAATCGGAAAGCAAAAATAAAATCTAAATCTGAAGCCAAAACCCCCCCAAGAACTGAAGCTGAGAAAGCACTGCATCGACTTAGCCGAGCCAGAACCCCACGGCCCTCCCGTACGGTCAGGACGGGGCAGACCACAGCCCTCCCGTACGGTCAGGACGGGGCAGGCCATGGCCCTCCCGTTCAGCCAGGACGGGGCAGGCCATGGCCCTCCCGTACGGTCAGGATGGGGCAGGCCATGGCCCTCCCGTTCAGCCAGGACGGGGCAGGCCATGACCCTCCCGTACGGTCAGGATGGGGCAGGCCATGACCCTCCTGTTTAGCCAGGACAGGGCAGGCCACGACCCTCCCGTTCAGCCAGGACGGGGCAGGCCACGGCCCTCCCATTCGGCCAGGACGGGGCAGGCCACAGCCCTCCCATACGGTCAGGATGGGGCAGGCCATGACCCTCCCGTTCAGCCGGGACGGGGCAGGCCATGACCCTCCCTCCCATACAGCCGGGACGGGGCGGCCACGAGGGAAGTCTGCGAGGCTCTGCGAGGAGGGAAGGCAGCGCCGGCTGCGCCCGAGGTCGGCACGGGGCACCCTGCCGCTCACACACGCGGCCTCTGACCAGCAGGCTCCCCTGGGGCTCAGAGCTCCCCGGCTGCCAGGGATCTCCTCCTGGGAGGCCGTGGAGCCCTTGGACAGGGGCACGCACAACTCCAGGGCACCAGGCACCAGTGCCGGCTGCAGGTCGTCTGACTCTGGAGGGAACCAGAGACAGACGGGGTCGGCCTGTGCGAGCCCCCGCGACGGCAATGCAGTGCAGACTCAACCCGTCTCTCCCCGCTGCCCAGGAACCGCCGCCTGTCAGCTCGCACGGCTCGGGGTGCGCGTGAGCTCTGAGCTCCGGACTAACCTCCTCATTCCTCCCACTGAGACTCTGCTGCTCCCGTCAAACGCCGGCCGCCCCAGAAATCAACAGCAATGCCTTCAGCCGGCCGGCAGGACGGAGGCCCCAGGAATCTGCGGCACAGGGAGGCGTCCTTGGAGGACGACGACTTCTCTCTCGGGAACCCCCAGCGGCGGCCGACGGGCGGCCCAGCAGAGACTGGACGCGGCAGCCAGGACCCCAAGAGCAGCTGTGGCCTGCGCTGCCGAGCTCGGGCTCAGGCGTTCAGAGCGGCAAGGCGCTCTAGGCACCGCAGGGCGGCAGGCCCCAGCCGTGCTGCCCGCGCCGTCCCCACAGCCCGCTCCTCCTCACGGCACGGAGCGCCCAGCACTGCCGGGACCGGCGGGCGACCAATGAGAGGGGCATGGTGCGCAGAACACTGAGAGGGGCGCGCGGTGTGCCTGTGAGAAATGGGCGCACAGTGGGTCTGTGAGGAATGGGCACACAGTGTGTCTGTGAGGAATGGGCACACAGTGGGTCTGTGTGAGGAATGGGCACACAGTGGGTCTGTGTGAGGAATGACACACAGTGTGTCTGTGAGGAATGGGCACACAGGGTGTGTGAGGAATGGGCACACAGTGGGTCTGTGTGAGGAATGGGCGCACAGTGGGTCTGTGAGGAATGGGCACACAGTGTGTCTGTGAGGAATGGGCACACAGTGGGTCTGTGTGAGGAATGGGCGCACAGTGGGTCTGTGTGAGGAATGGGCGCACAGTGTGTCTGTGAGGAATGGGCACACAGGGTGTGGGAGGAATGGGCACACAGTGGGTCTGTGTGAGGAATGGGCACACAGTGGGTCTGTGTGAGGAATGGGCGCACAGTGGGTCTGTGTGAGGAATGGGCACACAGTGGG